>NW_007257471.1:244375-487799 GCF_000164805.1 Carlito syrichta
CCAGACTGTTGGTGGGAGTGCAAACTAGTGCAACCTCTGTGGAAAGCAGTGTGGCGATTCCTGAAAGCTCTAAATACCAACCTCCCATATGACCCTGCAATCCCCCGACTGGTAATATATCCTGAAGAACACAAATCACTCTATCAAAAAGATACCTGCACA
Source organism: Carlito syrichta (assembly GCF_000164805.1). Lineage (NCBI taxonomy): Eukaryota > Metazoa > Chordata > Mammalia > Primates > Tarsiidae > Carlito > Carlito syrichta. Next base: position 244,538 of record NW_007257471.1, read on the forward strand.
TGCATGTTTGTCACAGCATTGTTCAAAAAAGCAAGAACCTGGAAACAGCCATACTGCCCATCAAAACAAGACTGGATTTTAAAAATGTGGTCCATAAGCCGGGCTCGGTGGCTCAGCCTGTAATCCTGTGCCTTTGGGAGACTGAGGTGAGTGGATTGCCTGAGCCCACGGGTTCGAGACCCGCCTGGGCAGTGAGACCTCATCTCTACAATAAATCAAAAAATCATCCGGGCATGGTAGTGCATGCCTGTAATTCCAGCTACTTGGAAGGCTGAGGTGGAAGGATCGCCAGAGCCCAGCAGGTCGAGGCTGCGGTGGCTGGGAGTGGCCACTGCACTCCAGTCTGGGCGACAGAATGAGACTCCAACTCAAAAAAATATGGTACATATACACAATGGAATACTATGCAGCCATAAAAAAGAACAAAATCATGAATTTCACAGCAACCTGGAAGGAACTAGAGTCTATAATACTGAGTGTCATCTCACAGAAACAAAGATCCGAATATCACATGTTCTCACTCATATAATGAACCTTAAACATCCAATGCAATCCTATACGAAAGTGACTAACCGTACTGAGAAACTATGTTGAGGGAGGGAGATGGGATTAACAGTAGCAAATATATGTCTGGGAACGGGGAAACACTCCATATCAACAGGGTGCCTGAATCAAACACAATTGTATACCTAAGTTTTAACTGATCCCCACAATGACAAAATAAAAAATAAAAAAAAAAAGAAAATGAAAGCAGCAATTAAAAAGTTATATATACATGGTGTCTTACTAAGGGCTAAACAAGAATCATGTTTTCGAAACAGCGATCTAGGGAAAGAGACTCCTCACATACAGGACACTACATGGCATCCAACTAAGGATGAATAAAGAATCTCTATATATTTCAGAGCTAATTGCTCTGTGGATACGATAAATCTGTGAGTACAGATCCACAGGAACTTTCTGGTCCTCTTGTTAGTTGTAATCAAAGATCTGGCCCTACAAATCCTTTTGTGTCCTAGGAACAACTACGACCATAATCATGTTTCCCAGAATCACAAGGCATATTGGTACAAAATCCCTCGATTCAGGTGACCTCAAACTACAGAAAATTCTTGTGGTTGGGCAGGTTGGAATTGGGATGTTGGGTTTTCAAGATTCCACATTTTGGTGAGGTCTGGTGAAGGGGAACCCAGAATCTTGGATTCCAGTTCCCAAAGAACATTGTGGAAGTCTTTCTCTTGATATCCAAACAACTGGAATTCTCGGTCACCAGGAACTGAATCGGCATCCTGCAGATTTAAGCGGGAAGCTGGTTAATGGGAGTCGTCATACAGGAAACTACACGTCATATAGCTAAGGAAGTATAAGGTATCTTGGTTACATGAGTCCTCAATCCCAAAAACTACTGGCCGTCTTCCTCAGAGGTAACCACGAATCAGGTTTTTGAATTCAAAATCTGGGTAATGGGAGTCTTCACATACAGGAAACTTCACTGCCTATTGCTAACTAAGAATAAGGAATCTGTGTTACACGTGTCCTCAATCCCTAAAAAGCTTCACGTCGTCTTGCTATGGGCTAAACACGAATCAGGGTGTTTTTAGCATGAATCTGGGGAAATGGAGTCCTTATATACAGGCAACTACATGACCTTTTGCTAAGAAAAAATAAGGAATCTGGATTACACGAGTCCTCAATCCGAAAAATCTACAAGGCATCTTGGAAAGGGCTAAAAAAGAATGAGAGATTTGAAACAGGATCTATGTAATGAGAATGCTAATATACAGGAAAATACACAGCCCCTTGCTAGGAAAAAAAGCATCGGGGTTATAGCCGTCCTCAGGCCTAAAAATCAACAGGCCATCTTGCTGAGAACAGAAAGGGAGTAATGTTCTTGGAGTTCTCAATCGCCTTAATCTGGAAGGTCTCTTGATAAGGTTTAATCATCAATCTGGGCTTCTATGTCGCCATATTTTTAGGGTGTCTTTTGAAAAGGGAACCAGGAATCTTGGGTTCCAATTCCACACAAACATTATGGGAGTCTTTCTCTTGATAAGCAAGCAACTGGAATTCTAGGTCACCAGGAAATATCTCGGCCTCTTGATGAGAATGAAGCAGGAATTTCAGTAATGAGAGTCCTCATCAACAGAACACTACACGACCTATTGCTAATGAAAGAATAAGGAATCTTGGTTACACGAGTCCTCCATCCCAAAACCTACAGGGCGTCTTGCTAAGATATAACCACCAATCAGGTTTTGGGAGTAGGAATCTGGATAATAGATGTCCTCATACACTTGAAACTGCACTGTCTTTTGCTTAGAAAGAATAAGGAATCTGGTTCAAATGAGGCCACAATCCACAAAAAAACTTCAGTATGTCTTGCTAAGGGCTAAACACGTATTTGGGTTTTTGAAGCATGATCTAGGGAAATGAAATCCTCATGTACAGGCAACTGCACGGACTTTTCCTAAGAAAGAATAAGGAATCTGGGTGACATGTGCTCTCATCCACAAAAAGCAACACGGCGCCTTCCTAAGGTCTAGACAAGTATCAGAGTTTTACGCATGTATGTGGGAAAGGGCATACTCATATACAGGCAACTGCACAGCTGTTGCTAAAAATAATGAATCTGGCTTTTACGAGTCCTCAGTCCTGACAATCTACAGGGCATCTTGCTGATGGCTAAAGAAGAATCAGGGATTCGAGGCATGAATGTGGGTAATAGCTGTCCTCATATACAGGACACTACATGACTTCTTGCTAAAAAAAACAGAAGAAATCTGTTTTACACTGTTCCTCTATCAAAATATCTACATGGCATCGTACTAACGGCTAATCAAGAATCAGGTTTTTGAACAGGAATCTAGGGAATGAGAGACCACCCATACAGGACACTACACGGCCTCCAACTCTGGGCGAAAAAACAATCTTTTTTGTACGAGTCCTCAATCCAAAAAATTCCCAGGGCGTCTGCTATGGGACAAACAAGAAACAGTGCTTTGAGCTCCCCAAATGCTTCAGAGCAATTTAGCATGCGGATATTACGAAATGGTCATTTCAGGACTCCAGCAACATTCTGGTCCTCTTGAAAATTGTATACGGGTATTGGGAACTCCAAGTCCATTAGGTTCCTCGGAACAACTAATGCCAGATTTGAGGACAAAAAGAATCTCCCTGCCATATTTGGATGTAACTCTGGTCTTAAGGTGAACCCTGTCATCCTTCCCCTTCCATGTCTCTTGTTATTTTGAGAGGGGACAAGGGTTTTGCTGTTGCCAAATGTTTAGTACGTATTTTTAAAGTTAACGTAGAATCATTCATTCCACGTCCCCAGGGAAACTTCTGGGCATCTCTCTTTTTGTATACAGAGTTTGGAATCCACATTGACAGGAAAATCAGGGAATCTTGATGACATCGAAAAGAATATCCGGGTCTATGTGTTCTCATTAACTGGAATCAGCAGGGCTTCTGGATGAAGTTTAATCAGCAATCTGGGATCTGGGTCCCTACATTTTTCAGATCCAATTGCTCCGTGGATAGGCTAAATCTGTCAATACAGATCCACAGGAAGTTTCTGGTCCTCTTGTTATTTGTAATCAAGGATCTGACCCTACAAATCCTTTTGTGTCCTAGGAACATCTACGATCATAATCATGTATCCTAGAATCAAAAGGCATATTGGTACAAAATTCCTCGATTCAAGTGACCTCAAGCTACAGAAAATTCTTGTGGTTGGGAAGGTCGGAATTGGGATGATGGGTTTGAAGATTCCACATTTTGGGGAGGTCTGGTGAAGCGGAACCAGGAATCTTGGATTCTAGTTCCCAAAGAACATTATGGGAGTCTTTCTCTTGATATCTAAACAACTGGAATTCTCAGTCACCAGGAACTGTCTCGGCATCCTGCAGAGTGAAGCAGGAACCTGGGTAATGGGAGTCGTCATATACAGGAAACTACACGTCATATTGCTAAGGAAGTATAAGAAATCTTGGTTACATGTTTCCTCAATCCCAAAAACTACAGGCCGTCTTCCTCAGACGTAACCACGAATCAGGATTTTGAATTAGAAATCTGGGTAATGGGAGTCCTCACATACAGGAATCTTCACTGACTATTGCTAACTAGGATAAGGAATCTATGTTACTCGTGTCCTCAATTCTTAAAGAGCTTCAGGTCGTCTTGCTATTGGCTAAACACGAATCAGGGTGTTTTTAGCATGAATCTGGGGAAATGGTGTCCTTACATATAGGCAACTAAATGACCTATTGCTAACAAACAATAAGGAATCTGGGTTACAAGAGTTCTCAATCCGAAAAATCTACAGGGCATCTTGGAAAGGGCTAAAAAAGAATCAGAGTTTCGAAGCAGGATCTATGTAATGAGAATCCTAATATACAGGAAAATACACGGCCCCTTGCCAACGAAAAAAAAGCATCAGGGTTATAGCAGTCCTCAGGTCTAAAAATCAACAGGCCATTTGCTGTGGGCTAAGCAAGAATCAGTGTTTAGAGCTGCAACATAGGTAATAGCAGTCCTCATATACAGAATCTAAATGATCTCTTGCTAAGGAGAAATAAGAAACCTGTTTTACATGGTTCCTCTGTCAAAATATCTACATGACATCTTGCTAAGGGCTAAACAAGAATCAGGGTTTCCAACCAGGATACTGGGGAAAGGGAGTCCTCATATACAGGACACCACACGGCCCCTTGCTAAGGAAGAATAAGGAATCTGTAATACACTAGTCCCCAATCCAAAAAATTCTCAGGGTGTCTTGTTATGGGATAAACAATAATCACGGCTTCGAGCTCATCTCATGTTTCAGAGATATTTGGCTTTTGGGTTTTATGTATCTGTCATTTCAGGACTCCAGCAACATTCTGGGTTTCTTCAGAGTTGTAAACGGGTATCTGATAGTACAAGTCCCTTAGGTTTCTCGGTACAACTAAAGCGAGATTCCCAGAACAAACGTATCATCCTGCCGTATTTGGATGTAACTCTGGTCTTAAGATGAACTTGGTAATCAGTAAATTTCCGTTTGCACTTTTATTTGGAGAGGGGCCGGTGGTTTTGCAGTTGCCAAATATTTATTACGAATTATTAAAATGTAACCAGGAATCATGGATTCCATGTCCCTAGGAAATATCAGAGAACTGCATTTTTGTATACAGAATTTTGGAATCCACATAGACAGAGAAAATCAGGGCATCTTGCTGAAAACGGAAAGGGAATCCAGTTCTTGTAGTTCTCAATTGCATAATTCTACAAGGTCTTTTGGTAAGGTTTAATCAGCAATCTGGGATTCTATGTCGCCACATGTTTCGGGTGTCTTAAAGGAAACCAAAAATCTTGGGTTCCAATTCCACAAGAATTTTATGGGAGTATTTCTATTGATATCCAAGCAACTGGAATTCTAGGTCACCAGGAAATGTCTCAGCGTCTTGCTGAGAATGAAGCAGGAATTTCAGTAATGGGAGTCCTCATATACAGAACAATACACGACCTGTTGCTACGGAAGAATAAGGAGTCTTGCTTACAAGAGTCCCGCATTCCAGCAATCTACAGAGTGTCTTGCTAAGAGATAAGCACCAATCAGGATTTGGAAGTAGGAGTCTGAATAATGGGAGTTCGCATATACAGGAAACTGCACTTTCTATTGCTAAGGAAGAATAAAGAATCTGGTTTACACATGTCCTCAATCCCCCAAAAACTTCAACGTGTCTTGCTAAGGGTTAAACACAAGTTTGTGGTTTTGAAGCATAATCTATGGAAATGAAATCCTCATATACAGGCTAATGCACCAACTTTTCCCAAGAAAGAATAAGGAATCTGTGTGACATGTGTTCTCAATCCCCAAAACAATATGCGGCGTCTTCCTAAGGGCTAAACAAGCATCAGAGTTTCGACCCATGTGTGAGGGAAAGGGAGTACTCATATACAGGCAACTACATGGCTGTTGCTAAAAATAAGCAATCTGGGTTATATGAGTCCTCAGTTCTGCAAATCTATATGGCATCATTCTGAAGGCTAAAGAAGAATCATGGATTCGAGGCATGATTATGGGTAATAGAAGACCTCATATACAGGAAACTACATGGGCTCTTGCTAAGAAAAAGGAGAAATCTCTTTTCCATGGTTCCTCTATCAAAAAATCTACATCGTGTCTTCCTAAGGGCTAAACAAGAATCAGGGTTTCAAAACAGGAATCTAAGGAAGAGAGTCCTCATATACAGGACACTACATGGCCTCTGACTAAGGAAGAATAAAGAATCCTTGTTGTACGAGACCTCTATCCAAAAAATTCCAGTGTGTCTGCTAATGGATAAACAAGAAACAGTACTTTGAGCTCCCCAAATGTTTTGGAGCAATTTAGCATGCGAATATTACTAATCAGGCAATTCGGGACTCCAGCAACATTCTGGTCCTCTTGCAATTTGTAAACGGGTATTGGGCAATCTAATCCTTTCGGTTCCTCGGAACAACTAAGGCCAGATTCCAGGAAAAAACGAATCTTCTTGCCATATTTGGATGTAACTCTGGTCTTAAGGTGAACCCTGTAATCCTTCCAATTCTGTTTCTATTTTTATTATGAGAGGGGAGAAGAATTTTGCAGCTGCCAAATGTTTAGTATGTATTTTTAAAGTTAACCAGGAATCATGGATTCCACGTCCCTAGGAAACTTCTGGGCAAACGTCCTTTTGAATACAGAGTTTGGAATCCAAATTGACAGTGAAAATCAGGACATCTTGCTGAGAACGAAAAGGAGATCCGGTTCTAGGTGCTCTCATTATCCAGAATCTACAGGGACTCTTGATAAGGTTTAATCAGCAATCTGGGCTTCTGGGTCCCTACATATTTCAGAGCTGCTTGCTCCGTGGAAACGGTAAAAATGTCATTACAGATCCACAGGTACTTTCTGATCCTCTTGTTCCTTTGTAATCAAGAATCTGTCCCTAGAAACCCTTTTGTGTCCTAGTAACATCTACTACCATAATCATGTTTCCCAGAATCAAAAGGTATATGGGTACAAAATCCCTTGATTCAGGTGACCTCAAACTACAGAAAATTCTTGTGGGCCAGCAGATAGGAATTGGGATGTTGAATTGAAGATTCCACATTTTGGGAAGTCTTGTGAAGAGGAACCAGGAATCTTGGATTCCAGTTCCCAAAGAACATTGAGGGAGTCTTTCTCTTGATATCCAAACAACTGGAAGTCTCGGTCACCAGGAACTGTCTCGGCATACTGCAGAGTGAAGCAGGAAGCTGAGTAATGGGAGTCGTCATATACAGGAAACTACACGTCATATTGTAAGGAAGTATAAGGAATCTTGGTTACATGAGTCCTCAATCCCAAAAACTACAGGCCGTCTCCCTAAGAGGTAACCACGAATCAGGTTTTTTTAAGTCAGAATCTGGGTAATAGGAGTCCTCACAGACAGGAAACTTCACTGCCTATTGCTAAGTAAGAATAAGGAATCTGTGTTACACGTGTCCTGAATTCCAAAAAAACTTCATGGTGTCTTGCTAAGGGATAACAACGAATTTGGGTTTTTGAAGCATAATCTAGGGAAATGAAATCCACATATATAGGCTAATGCAATGAATTTTCCCAAGAAAGAATAAGGAATCTGTGTGACATTTGTTCTCAATCCCCAAAAAACTACACAGCATCTTCCTAAGGGCTAAACAAGCACAGGGTTTCGATGCATTTGTGTGGGAAAGGGAGTACTCATATACAGGCAACTACACGGCTGTTGCTAAAAATAAGGAATCTGGGTTACACGAGTCCTCATTCCTGAAAATCTACAGGGCATCTTGCTGAAGGCTAAAGAAGAATCAGGGATTTGAGGCATGAATGTGGGTATTAGCAGACTTCATATAAAGGAAACTACATGGCCTCTTGCTAAGGAAAAAGAAGAAATCTGTTTTCTACAGTTCCTCTATCAAAAAATCTACATCACATCTTCCTAAGTTCTAAATACGGATCAGGCTTTCAAAACAAGAATCTAGGGATAGAGAGTCCTCATATAGAAGACACTACATGGCCTTTGATTAAATAAGAATAAAGAATCATTGTTGTACGAGTCCTCAATCCAAAATATTTCCGTGGTGTCTGCTATGGGACAAACAAGAAAGAGGGCTTCGAGCTCACCAAATGTTTCAGAGCAATTTAGCATGCAGATATTACCAATCATTCAATTCAGGACTCCAGAAACATTCTGGTCCTCTTGAAATTTGTAAACAGGTATTGGGCACTCCAATCTGTTAGGTTCCTCGGAACAACTAAGGCCAGATTCCAGGAGAAAACGAATCTTCTTGCCATAATTGGATGAAACTCTGGCCTTAATGTGTACCCTGTAATCCTTAACCTTCCTTTTCTCGTTTTATTTTGAGAGGGGACAAGAGTTTTGCAGTTGCCAAATGTTTAGTTCGTATTTTTAAAGGTAACCAGGAATCATGGATTCCACATCCCTAGGAAAGTTCTGGGCATACGTCTTTTTGAATACAGAGTTTGGAATCCACATCGACAGTGTAAATTGGGGCATCTTGCGAAGAACGAAAAGGAAATCCGGTTCTAGGATTTCTCATTAACCGGAATCTACAGGGCCTCTTGATAAGATTTAATCAGCAATATGGGCTTCTGGGTCCCTGAATTTTTCAGAGCTATTTGCTCCGTGGATACGCTAAAATGTCATTAAACATCCACAGGAACTTTCTGGTCCTCTTGTTCTTTGTAATCAAGAATCTGGCATTACAAATTCTTTTGTGTCCTAGAAACATCTACGACCATTATCATGTTCCGAGAATTGAAAAGCATATTGGTACAAAATCCCTCGATTCAGGTGACCTAAAACTACAGAAAATTCTTGTGGGCGGGCAGTTCGGAATTGGGACATTGGGTTTTGAAGATTCCACATTTCGGGGAGGTCTTTTGAAGGGTAACCAGGAATCTTGGATTCCAGTTCCCAAAGATCATTACGGGACTCTTTCTCTTGATATCCAAACAACTGGAATTCTCAGTCACCAGGAACTGTCTTGGCATCCTGCAGAATGAAGCCAGAAACTGGGTAATGGGAGTCATCATATAAAAGAAACTACACGTCATGTTGCTAAGGAAGTATAAGGAATCTTGAATACATGGGTCCTCAATCCCAAAAACTACAGGTCATCTTTTTAAGAAGTAACCACGAATCAGGCTTTTGAAGTCGGAATCTGGGTAATGGAAGTCCTCACATACAGGAAACTTCACTGCCTATTGCTAAGTAAGAATAAGAAATCTGCATTAATCGTGTCCTCAATCCCAAAAAAGCTTCAGGTCGTCTTGCTATGGGCTAAACACGAATCAGGTTGTTTTCGAGCATGAATCTGAGGAAATGGAGGCCTTATATACAGGCAACTGCATGAACTTTTGCTAAGAAACAATAAGGAATCTGGGTTACATGAGACCTCAATCCCAAAAATCTACAGGGCATCTTGGAAAGGACTAAAAAAAATCAGAGTTTTGAAGCCAAATCTATGTAATGAGAGTCCTAATATACAGGAAAATACACGGCCCCTTGCCAAGGAAGAAAAGGAATCGGGGATATAGCAGTTCTCAGTTCTAAAAATCAACAGGCCATCTGCTGTGGGCTAAACAAGAATCAGGGTTTAGAAGCTGCAACATCGGTAACACAAGTCCTCATATAAAGAATCTTCACGAAGCCAAGCTCAGTGGCTCAGCCTGTAATCCCATGCCTTTGGGAGGCTGAGGTGAATTGATTGCCTAAGCCCGTGGGTACGAGACCCGCCTGGGCAGTGAGACCTCATCTCTACAATAAATCAAAAAATCAGCTGGACGTGGTAGCGCATGCCTGAAATTCCAGCTACTTGGAAGGCTGAGGCGGAAGGATAAATGGAGCTCCAGTGGGTTGAGGCTGCGGTGGCCGGAAGCGGCCACTGCACTCCACTCTGGGAGACAGAGTGAAACTCCAACTCAAAAAAAAAAAAGAAAAAGAATCTACATGATCTCTTGCTATGGACAAATAAGAAACCTGTTTACATGGTTCCTACATCACAATGTCTACATGACCTCTTGCTAAGGGCTAAACAAGAATCAGGGTTTCCAAACAGGATTCTGGGGAAAGGAGTTCTCATATACAGGACACTACACGGCCCCTCGCTAAGGAAGAATATTTAATCTGTGATACACTAGTCCCCAATCCGAAAAATTCTCAGGATGTCTTGATACGGGTTAAACATGAATCAGGATTCGAACTCGTCTCACGTTTCTGAGATATTTGATTTGTGGGTATAATGAATGAGTGATTTCACGACTCCAGCAACATTCTGGTCCGCTTGAGAGTTGTAAATGGGTATCTAGTAATACAAGTCCCTCAGGTTCCTTGGAACAACTAAGGACAGATTCCCAGAACAACAGTATCATATTGCCGTATTTGGATGTAAATCTGGTCTTAAGATGAACTTGGTAATTTTTAATTTTCCGTTTGTACTTTTATTTGGAGAGGGGCTGAGGGTTTTGCAGTTGCCAAATATTTAGTATGAATTATTGCAATTTAACCAGGAATCATGAATTCCAGGTCCCTAGGAAACATCTGGGCATCTGCAGTTTTGTTTACAGAGTTTTTGAATCCATATAGACAGGAAAAATCAGGGCATCTTGCTGAGAACCTAAAGGGAATCCAGTTCTTCGAGTTCTCAATCTCCTAAATATACAAGGTCACTGATAATGTTTAATCAGCAATCTGGGTTTCTATGTCGCCATATTTTTAGGGTGTCTTGTGAAAAAGGAACCAGGAATCTTGGTTTCCAATTACACAAGAACTTTATGGGAGTCTTTCTATTGATATCCAAGAAACTGGAATTCTATGTCACCACGAAATGTCTCGCATCTTGCTGAGAATGAAGCAGGAATTCCAGTAATGGGAGACCTCATATACAGAAAACTGCACGACCTGTTGCTACGGAAGAATAAGGAATCTTGGTTACATGAGTCCTCCATCCAAAAAATTTACAGAGCGTCTTGCTAAGAGATAACCACCAACCAGATATTGGGAATAGGAATCTGGATAATGGGAGTCTTCATATACAGGAAACTGCACTGTCTATTGCTAAGAAAGAATAAGGAATCTGGTTTACACGTGTCCTCAATCCCCAAAAAAACTTCGGGGTGTCTTTCTAAAGGCTAAACACGAATTTGGGATTTTGAAGCATAATCTAGGGAAATGAAATCCTAATATACAAGCAACTGCAGGGACTTTTCCTAAGAAAGAATAAGGAATCTGAGTGACATGTGTTCTCAATCAACAAAAAACTACACAGTGTATTACTAAGGTCTAATCAAGCATCAGGGTTTTGACGCATATATCTGGGAAAGGGAGTACTCATATACAGGCAAGTGCATGGCTGTTGTAAAAATAGTGATTCTGGATAATACTAGTCCTCAGTCTTGAAAATTTGCAGGGCATCTTGCTGAAGGTTATAGAAGAATCAGGGATTCGAGGTATGAATATGTGTAATAGCAGTCCACATACACTGGAAACAACATGGCTTCTTGCTAAGAAAAAAGAAGAAATCTGTTTCCTTCGGGTCCTGTATCAATAAATCTACATGTCGTCTTACTATGTGCTACACAAGAATCAGGGTTTTGAAAAAGGAATCTAGGGAAAGAGAGTCCTCACATACAGGACACTACACAGTCTCCAAATAAGGACGAATAAAGAATCTTTGTTGTACGTGTACTCAATGCAAAAAATTCCAAAGGTGTCAGCGATGGGACAAATAAGAAACAGGGCTTCAAGTTCCCCAAATGTTTCGGAGCAATTTAGCATGCAGATATTAAAAATCGGTCATTTCAGGACTCCAGCAACATTCTGGCCCTCTTGAAATTTGTAAACGGGTATCGGGCACTCCAAGTTCGTTAGGTTCCTCGGAACAACTAAGGCCAGATTCCAGGACAAAAAGAATCTTCTTGCCATATTTGAATGTAACTCTCGTCTGAAGCTGAATCCTGTATCCTTCCCCTTCCATTCCTCTTTATTTTGAGAGGCGACATGGGTTTTGCATTGCCAAATGTTTAGTACGTATTTTTAAAGGTAACCAGGAATCATGGATTCCACGTCCCTAGGAAACTTCTGGGTATCTGTCTTTTTGTATAGAGTTTGGAATCCAAATAGACAGGGAAAATCAGGGTATCTTGCTGAGAACGAAAAGGAAATCCGGTTCTAGGAGTTCTCATTAACCGAAAGGTGCTGGGCCTCCTGATAAGGTTTAATCAGCAATCTGGGCTTCTGGGTCCCTACATTTCTCAGAGCTAATTGCTTTGTGGATATGCTAAATCTGTCATTACGTATCCACAGGAACTTTCTGGTCCTCTTGTTAGTTGTAATCAAGTACCTGGCGCTACAAACCTTTTGTGTGCTAGGAACATCTAGGACCATAATAATGTTTCCCAGAATTAAAGTAATATTGGTACAGAATCCCTCAATTCACGTGAACTCAAACTACAGAAAATTCTTGTGGTCGGACAGGTCTGAATTGGAATGTTGGGTTTTGAAGATTCCACATTTTCTGTAGACCTTGTGATGGGAACCAGGAATCTTGAATTCCAGTTCCCAAAGAATATTATGGGAGTCTTTCTCTTGATATCCAAACTACTGGAATTCTCAGTCACCAGGAGCTGTTTCAGCATCCTGCAGAGTGAAGCAGGAAGCTGGGTAATGGGAGTCCTCATATACACAAAACTACAAGTCATATTGCTAAAGGAAGTATAAGGAATATTGGTTACATGAGTCCTCAATCCCAAAAACTACAGGCCGTCTTCCTAAGAGGTAACCACAAATCAGGTTATTGAAGTCGGATTCTGGGTAATGGGAGTCATCACATACAGGAAACTTCACTGCGTACTTCTAAGTCAGAATAAGGAATTTGCGTTCCTCATGTCCTCAATCCCCCAAAAACTTCAGGTCGTCTTGCTATGGGCTAATCATGAATCAGGGTGTTTTCGAGCATGAATCTGGGTAAATGGAGTCCTTATATACAAGCAACTACATGATCTTTTGGTAAGAACGAATAAGGAATTTGGGTTACACGAGCCCTCAATCACAAAAATCTAAAGGGCAACTTGGAAAGGGCTAAAAAAGAATCAGAGTTTCGAAGCAGGATGTATGTAATGAAGGTCCTAATATACAGGAAAAAACACAGCCCTTGTCAAGTAAGAAAAAGTATCAGGGTTAGAGCAGTCCTCACTCCTAAAAATCAACAGGCCATCTGCTGTGGGCTAAACAAGAATCAGGGTTTAGAAGCTGCAACATCGGTAATAGCAGTCCTCATATAAAGAATCTACACGATCTTCTGCTAAGGAGAAATAAGAAACCTGTTTTACATGGTTCCGCCATAACAATATCTACATGAAATATTGCTAAGGGCTAAACAAGAATCACGATTTCCAAACAGGATTCTCAGTAAAGGAGTCCTCATATGCAGGACAGTACACGGCCCCTCTCTAAGAAAGAATAAGGAATCTGTGATACAGTAGTCCGCATTCCGAAAAATTCACAGGGTGTCTTGATACCGGATAAATGAAAATCAGGGCTTCAAACTCGTCTCATGTTTCAGAGATATTTGACTTGTGTGCATTATGAATCAGTCATTTCAGGACCCCAGCAACATTCCTGTCCTCGTGAGAGTTGTAAACTGGTATCTGGTAGTACAAGTCCCTTCGGTTACTTGGGACAACTAAGGCCAGATTCTCGGATCAAAAGTATTAATTTGCCATATTTGGATGTAACACTGGTCTTAAGATGAACTTGGTAATCCTTAAATTTCCATTTGTACTTTTATTTGGAGAGGAGCCGAGGGTTTTGCAGTTGCCAAATATTTAGTACGAATTATTAAAATGAAACCAGGAATCATGGATTCCACATCCCTAGTAAACATCTGTGCATCTGCATTTTTGTATACAGACTTTTGGAATCCATATAGACAGAAAATTTGGGCATCTTGCTGAGAACGGGAAGGGAATCCGGTTCTTGGAGTTCTTATTAGCCTAAATCTACAAGGTCTCTTGATAAAGTTTAATCAGCAATCTGGGGTTCTATGTCGCCACATTTTTAGGGTGTCTTTTGAAATGGGAACCAGGAATCTTGGGTTCCAATTCCACAATAAATTTATGAGAGTCTTTCTCTTGATATCCAAGCAACTGGAATTCTGGGTCACCAAGAAGTGTCTCGGCATCTGCTGAGAATGAAGCGGGAATTTCAGTAATGTGAGTCCTCATATACAGTACATTACACGACCTGTTGTTATGGAGAATAAGGAATATTGCTCACCCGAGACCTCCATCCCAGAAATCTACAGAGTGTCTTGCTAAGAGATAAGCACCAATCAGGTTTTGGAAGTAGGAATCTGGATAAGGGAAGTCCTCATATACAGGAAACTGCACTGTCCATTGTTAAGGAAGAATAAGGAATCTGGTTTACATGTGTCTTCAATCCCCAAAAAAACTTCAGCGTGTCTTGCTAAGGGCTAAACATGAATTTGGGTTTTTGAAGCATAATCTAGAGAAACGAAACCCTTATATACAGGCTAATGCACGGACTTTTCCCAAGAAAGAATGAGGAATCTGGCTGACATGTGTTCACAATCACAAAGAAACTACACGGCGTCTTCCTAAGGACTAAACAAGCATCAGGTTTTCGATTCATGTGTGTGGGAAAGAGAGTACTCGTATACAGGCAACTACATGGCTGTTACTAAAAATAAGGAACCTGGGTTATACTAGTCCTCACTCCTGAAAATCTGCAGGGCATCTTGCTGACGGTTAAAGAAGAATCAGGTATTTGAGGCATGAATGTGGGAAATAGCAGACCTCATATACAGGAAACTATATGACCTCTTCCTAAGAAAAAAGAAGAAATCTGTTCTCCACAGTTCCTCGATCAAAAAGACTACATCGTGTCTTCCTAAGGGCTAAAAAAGAATCAGGCTTTCAAAACAGGTATCTAGGAAAAGAGACTCCTCATATAGAGGACACTACATGGCCTTTGATTAAGGAAGAATAAAGAATCTTTGTTGTACGAGTCCTCAATCCAAAATATTCCCAGGGTCTCTGCTAAGGGACAAACAAGAAACAGGGCTTTGAGCTCACCAAATGTTTCGGAGCAATTTATCATGCGGATATTACGAATCATTCAATTCAGGACTCCAGGAACATTCTGTTCCTCGTGAAATTTGGAAAAAGGTATTGGGCACTCCAATCTGTTAAGTTCCTCGAAACAACTAAGGCCACATTGCAGGAGAAAACGAATCTTCTTGCCATATTTGCATGTAACTCTGGCCTGAATGAGAAGCCTGTAATCCTTAACCTTCCATTTCTCGTTTTATTTAGTGAGGGGACAAGAGTTTTGCAGTTGCCAAATGTTTAGTACGTATTTATAAGGTAACAAGAAATAATGGATACCACGTCCATAGGAAAGTTCTGTGCATACTTATTTTTGAATACAGAATTTGTAATCCACATCCACAGTGAAAATCAGGATATCTTGCTGAGAACGAAAAGGAAATCTGGTTCTAAGTGTTCTCATTAACTGGAATCTACAGGGCCTCTTGTTAAGATTTAATGAGTAATCTGAGCTTCAGGGTCCCTGCATTTTTCAGAGCTATTTGCTCCGTGGATACGCTAAAAATGTCATTACACATCCACAGGAACTTTCCGGTCCTCTTGTTCGTTGTAATCAAAAATCTGGCCCTACAAATCCTTTTGTGTCCTAGGAACATCTACGACCATAATCATGTCCCCAGAATCAAAAGGCATACTGGTACAAAATCCCTCGATTCAGGTGACCTCAAACTACAGAAAATTCTTGTGGGCAGGCAGGTCGGAATTGGCATGTTAGGTGCTGAAGATTCCACATTTTGTGGAGGTCTTGTGAAGGGGAACCAGAAATCTTGGATTCCAGTTCCCAAAGATCATTACAGGAGTGTTTTTCTTGATATCCAAACAACTGGAATTCTTGGTCTCCAGGAACTGTCTCGGCATCCTGCAGAGTGAAGCAGGAAGCTGGGTAATGGGAGTCATCATATAAAGGAAACTACACGTCATATTGCTAAGAAAGGATAAGGAATCTTGGTTACATGAGTTCTCAATCCCAAAAACTACAGGCCGTCTTCCTAAGAGGTAACCACGAATCAGGTTTTTGAAGTCAGAATCTGGGTAATGGAAGTCCTCACATACAGGAAACTTCATTGCCTATTGCTAAGTAAGAATACGAAATCTGCGTTATGCGTGTCCACAATCCCCAAAAAAACTTCAGGTCGTCTTGCTATGGGCTAAACTCGAATCAAGCTGTATTCGAGCACGAATCTGGGGAAATGGAGGACTTATATACAGGCAACTACATGACCTTTTGCTAAGAAACAATAAGGTATCTGGATTACACGAGACCTCAATCTCAAAAATCTACAGGACATCTTGGAAAGGGCTAAAAAAGAATCAGAGTTTCTAAGTTGGATCTATGTTATGGGAGTCCTAATAAACAGGAAAATACACAGTCCCTTGCCAAGGAAGAAAAAATATCGGGGTTATAGCACTCCTCGGTCCTAAAAATCAACAGGCCATCAGCTGTGGTCCAAACAAGTATCAGGAAAATCAGGTCATGTAGTTGAGAACGGAAAGAGAATCCTGTTCTTGGAGTTCTCAATTGCATAAATTTACAAGGTCTCTTGATAAGGTTTAATCAGCACTCTGGGCTTCTATGTCACCAAATTTTTACTGTGTATTTTGAAAAGGGAACCAGGAATCTTGGGTTCTAATTCCACAAGGACTTTATGGGAGTCTTTCTCTTGATATCCAAGCAACTGGAATTCTAGGTCACCAGGAAATGTCTCAGCGTCTTGCTGAGAATGAAGCAGGAATTGCAGTAATTGGAGTCCTCATACACAGAACACTACTCGACCTGTTACTACAGAAGATTAAGGAATCTTGCTTACACGAGTCCTGCATCCCATAAATCTACAGATCGTCGTCTTGGTAAGAGATAAGCACCAATCAGGTTTTGGAAGTAGGAATCTGGATAATGGGAGTCCTCATATACAAGAAACTGCAATGTCTATTGCTAAGGAAGAATAAGGAATCTGGTTTAAACATGTCCTCAATCACCAAAAAAAAACGCCAGGGTGTCTTCGTAAGGGCTAAACACGATTTTGGGTTTTTGAAGCATAATCTAGGGAAATGAAATCCTCATATTCAGGCTAATGCAGGAACTTTTCCCACGAAAGAATAAGGAATCTGTGTGACATGTGTTCTCAATTCCCAAAAACTACTCGGCATCTTCCTAAGGGCTAAACAACGATCAGGGTTTCGACGCATGTATGTGGGAAAAGGAGTACTCATAAACAGGCAACTACACAGCTGTTGCTAAAAATAAGGAATCTGGGTTATATGAGTCCTCAGGCCTGAAAATCTACAGGGCATCCTGCTGACAGCTAAAGAAGAATCAGGGATTCAAGGCATGAATATGGTTAATAGCAGACCATATACAGGAAACTACATGGCCTCTTGCTAAGAAAAAAGAAGAAATCTGTTCTTCACGGTTCCTCTATCAAAAAATTTATATCGCGTCTTCCTAAGGGCTAAAAAAGAATGAGGCTTTCAATACAGGAATCCAGGGAAAGAGAGTCCTCATATACAGGACACTACATGGCCTCTAACTAAGGAAGATTAAAGAAACTTTGTTGTACGAGTCCTCAATCCAAAAAATTCCCAAGGTATCTACGATGGGACAAACAAGAAACAGGGCTTCGGTATCCTCAAATGTTTTAGACCAATTTAGCATGCGGATATTACAAATCAGGCAATTCAGGACTCCAGCAACATTCTGGTCCTCTTGAAATTTGTAAACGGGTATCGGGCACTCCAATTCTTTCAGTTCCTCAGAACAACTAAGGCCAGATTCCAGGACAAAACCAATCTTCTTGCCATATTTGGATGTAACTCTGGCCTTAAGGTGAACCCTGAAATCCTTCAAATTCCGTTTCTCTTTTTATTTTGAGAGGGGACAAGGGTTTTGCAGTTGCCAAATGTATAGTACGTATTTTTAAAAGTAACCAGGAATCATGGATTCCACATCCCTTGGAAACCTCTAGGCATACGTCTTTTTGAATACAGAGTTTGGAATCCAAATCGACAGTGAAAATCAGGGCATCTTGCCGAGATCAAAAAGGAAATCCGGTTCTAGAGGTTGTCATTAACCAGAATCTACAGGGCCTCTTGATAAGGTTAAATCAGCAATCTGGACTTCTGGGTCCCTACATTTCTCAGAGCTGCTTGGTCCGTGAATACGCTAAATCTGTCCTTACAGATCCACAGGATCTTTCTGGTCATCTTGTTACTCGTAATCAAGGATCTGGCCCTACAAATCCTTTTGTGTCCTAGAAACATCTACAACCATAATCATGCTCACTAGAATGAAAAGGCATATTTGTACAAACTCCTTCGTTTCAGGTAACTTCAAACTACAGATAATTCTTGTGGGCGGGCAGGTCGGAATTGGGATGTTGGATTTTGAAGATTCCATATTTTGGTGACGTCTTGTGAAGGTGAACCAAGAATCTTGGATTCCAGTTCCCAAAGAAGAAAATGGGAGTCTTTCTTTTGATATCCAAACAACTGGAACTCTCAATCAGCAGGAATTGTCTCGGCATCCTGCAGAGTGAAGTAGGAAGCTGGGTAATGGGAGTCGTCATATACAGGAAACTACGCATCATGCTGCTAAGGTAGTATAAGGAATCTCGGTAACATGAGTCCTAAATCCCAAAAACTACAGGACGTCTTCCTAAGAGGTAATGACGATTCAGGTTTTGGAAGTCAAAATCTGGGTCATGGGAGTCCTCACATACAGGAAACTTCACTGCCTATTGCTAAGTAAGAATAAGGAATCTGCATTACTCCTGTCCTCAATCCCAAATAAACTTCAGGTCATCTTGCTAGGGACTAAACAGGTATCAGGGTGTTTTCGAGCATGAATCTGGGGAAATGGAGGCCTTATATATAGGCAACCACATGACCTTTGCTAAGAAAGAATAAGGAATCTGGGTCACACGAGTCCTCAATCCCAAAAATCTACATGGTATCTTGGAAAGGGCTAAATAAGAATCAGAGTTTCGATGCAGAATCTATGTAATGAGAGTCCTAATATACAGGAAAATACACGACCCCAAGCCAAGGAAGAAAAAGAATCGGGGTTATAGCAGTACTCAGTGCCTAAAATCAACAGGCAATATGCTGTGGGCTAAACAAGAATCAGCGTTTAGAAGCTGCAACATCTGTAATAGCAGTCCTCATATACAGAATCTACACAAACTCTTGGTATAGAGAAATAAGAAACCTGTTTTAAATGTTTCCTCCGTCACAATATATACATGACATCTTGCTAAGGGCTAATCAAGAATCATGGTTTCCAAACAGGATTCTGGGGAAAGGGAGTCCTCATATACAGGACACTAAATGGACCCTCGCTATGGAAGAATAAGGAATCAGTGATACACTAGTCCCCAATCCAATAAATTCTCAGGGTGTCTTGCTATGGGATAAACGAGAATTAGGGCTTCGAGCTCGTCTCATGTTTCGGAAATATTTGGCTTGTGGGTATTATGAATCAGTCATTTCAGGACTCCAGCAACATTCTGGTCCTCTTGAGAGTTGTAAACGGGTATTTGGTAGTACAAGTCCCTTAGATTCGTCGTGACAACTAAGGCAAGATTCCCGGAAAAAAAGTATAATCTTGCCATATTTTGATGTAACTCTGGTGTTAAGAAGGCTTGGTAATCCTTAAATTTCCGTTTGTACTTATATTTGGAGAGGGGCAGAGGGTTTTGCTGTTGTCAAATATTTAGTACGAATTATTACAATGTAACCAGGAATCATGGATTCCACGTCCCTAGGAAACATCTGGGCATCTGCATTTTTTTATACAGAATTTTGGAATCCATATAGACAGGGAAAATCAGGGCATGTTGCTGAGAACGGGAAGGGAATCCGGTTCTTGGAGTTCTCAATCGCGTAAATCTACAGGGTCTCTTGATAAAGTTTAATCAGCACTCTGGGCTTCTATGTGGCCTCATTTTCATGGTGTCTTTTGAAATGGGAACCCGGAATCTTGGGTTCCAATTCCACAAGAACTTTATGGGACTCTTTCTCTTCATATCCAAGCAACTGGAATTCTAGGTCACCACGAAATGTATCGGCATCTTGCTGAGAATGAAGCAGGAATTCCAGTAATGGAAGTCTCATATACAGGACACTACACGACTTGTTGCTACGGAAGAATAAGAAAACTTGGTTACACGAGTCCTCCATCCCAAAAACCTACAGAGCGTCTTGCTAAGAGATAACCACCAAACAGGTATTGGGAGTAGGATTCTGGATAATGGGAGTCTTCATATACAGGAAACTGCACTGTCTATTGCTAAGGAAGAATAAGGAATCTGGTTTCCACCTGTCCTCAAT
This sequence comes from Carlito syrichta, assembly GCF_000164805.1. Lineage (NCBI taxonomy): Eukaryota > Metazoa > Chordata > Mammalia > Primates > Tarsiidae > Carlito > Carlito syrichta. Next base: position 265,041 of record NW_007257471.1, read on the forward strand.
CCCCCAAAAAACTTCGGGATGTCTTGCTAAGGGCTAAACCCAAATTTGGGTTTTGAACCATAATCTAGGGAAATGAAAGACTCATATACAGGCAGCTGCACGGGCTTTTCCTAAGAAATCATAAGGAATCTGAGTGCCATGTGCTCTCAATCCCCAAGAAACTACACAGCCTCTTCCTAAGGTCTAAACAAGCATCAGGGTTTTGACGCATATATCTGGGAAAGGGAGTACTCATATACCGACAAGTGCACGACTGTTGTAAAAATAGTGATTCTGGGTAATACAAGTCCTCAGTCCTGAAAATCTACAGGGCATCTTGCTGACGGTAAAAGAAGAATCAGGGATTCGAGGCATGAATATGGGTAATAGCAGTCCACATATACTGGAAACAATACGGCCTCTTGTTAAGAAAAAATAAGAAATCTGTTTCCCACCGGTCCTCTATCAATAAAACTACATGGCGTCTTACTAAGGGATACACAAGAATCAGGGTTTTGATAAAGGAATCTAGGGAAAGGGAGTCCTCACATACAGGACACTACACGGCCTCCAAATAAGGACGAATAAAGAATCTTTGTTGTACGTGTACTCAATGTAAAAAATTCCCAAGGTGTCTGCTATGGGACAAACAAGAAAAAGGGCTTCAACCTCCCCAAATGTGTCAGTACAATTTAACATGCAGATATTAATAATCGGTCATTTCAGGACTCCAGCAACATTCTGGCACTCTTTAAAGTTATAAACGGGTATCGGGCACTCCAAATCCATTAGGTTCCTCGGAACAACTAAGGCCAGATTCCAGGCCAAAAGAATCTTCTTGCCATATTTGAATGTGACTCTGGTCTGCAGCTGAACACTGTAATCCTTCCCCTTCCGTTCCTCTTTTTATTTTGAGAGGGGATATGGGTTTTGCAGTTACCAAATGTTTAGTACGTATTTTTAAAGGTAACCAAGAATCATGGATTCCACGTCCCTAGGAAACTTCTGGGAATCTGTCTTTTTCTATACAGAGTTTGGAATTCACATCAACAGGGAAAATCAGGGTATCTTGCTGAGAATGAAAAGGAAATCCGATTCAAGGAGTTCTCATTAACTGGAATCAATTGGGCCTCTTGATAAGGTTTAATCAGCAATCTGGGCTTCTGAGTCCCTACATTTTTCAGAGCTACTTGCTCCGTGGATATGCTAAATCTGTCATTACATATCCAGAGAAACTTTCTGGTCCTCTTGTTAGTTGTAATCAAGTACCTGGCCCTGCAAATCATTTGTGTGCTAGGAACATCTAGGACCATAATCATGTTTCCCAGAATCAAAAGGCATATTGGTACAAAATCGCTCGATTCAGGCGACCTCAAATTACAGAAAATTCGTGTGGGCAGGCAGGTCGGAATTGGGATGTTGAGTTTTGAAGATTCCACATTTTCTGAAGGCATTGTGATGGGAACAAGGAATCTTGGATTCCAGTTCACAAAGAATATTATGGGAGTCTTTCTCTTGATATCCATACTACTGGAATTCTCGGTCACCAGGAACTGTCTTCGCATCCTGCAGATTGAAGCAGGAAGCTGGGTAATGGGAGTCATCATATACAGGAAACTACACGTCATATTGCTAGGGAAGTATAAGGAATCTTGGTTACATAAGTTCTCAATCACAAAAACTACAGGCCGTCTTCCTAAGAGGTAACCACGAATCAGGTTTTTGAAGTCGGAATCTGGGTAATGGGAGTCATCACATACAGGAAACTTTACTGCATATTGCAAAGTAAGAATAAGGAATCTGCGTGACTCGTGCCCTCAATCCCAAAAAAACTTCAGGTCATCTTTCTACAGGTTAAACAAAAATTAGGGTGTTTTCGAGCATGAATCTTTGGAAATGGAGGCCTTATATACCGGCAACTACACGACCTTTTGCTAAAAGAAAAGGAAACTGGGTTGCACAATTCCTCAATTCAAAAATCTACAGGTAATCTTGGAAAGAGCTAAATAAGAATCAGAGTTTTGCAGTGGGATCTATGTAATGAGAGTCTTAATATACAGGAAAACACACCGCCCTTAGCCAAGGAAGAAAAAGAATCAGGGTTTTAGCATTACTCAATTCTATAAATCAACAGGCCATCTGCTGTGGGCTTCACAGTAATCAAGGTTTAGAAGCTACAACATAGGTAATTGCAGTTCTCAAATACAGAATCTACATGATTTCTTGCTAAGGAGAAAAAAGAAACCTGATTTACATGGTTCCATCGTCACAATATGTACATGACATCTTGATAATAGCAAAACAAGAATCAGGGTTTCCAAACAGGATTCTGGGGAGAGGGAGTTCTCATATACAGGACATTACACGGCCCCTCGCAAAGGAAGAATAAGGAATCTGTTATACACTAGTCCCCAATCCGAAAAATTCTCAGGGTGTCTTGCTACGAGATAAATGAAAATCAGGGCTTTGAGCTCATCTCATGTTTCGGAGATATTTGGCTTCACGGTATTATGAATCAGTCATTTCAGGACTCCAGCAACATTCTGGTCCTCTTGAGAGTTGTAAACATGTATCTGGTAGTACAAGGTGCTTCGTTTTCTCGGGAAAACTAAGGCCTGATTCACGGAACAAAAGTATCATCTTGCCATATTTGGATGTAAATCTGGTCTTAAGATGGCTTGGTAATCCTTAAATTTCTGTTTGTACTTTTTTTCGGGGAGGGGCCGAGGGTTTTGCTCTTTCCAAATATTTATACGAATTATTAAAATGTAACTAGGAAACATGGATTCCACATCCATAGGAAACATCTGGGTATCTGCATTTTAGTATACAGAGTTTTGGAATCCACATAGACAGGGAAAATCAGGGCATCATGCTGAGAACGGAAACGGAATCCTGTTCTTGGAATTCTCAATCGCTAAAACCTACAAGGTCTCTTGATAAGGTTTAATCAGCAATCTGGGTTTCTATGTCGCCACATTTTTAGTGTGTCTTTTGAAAAGGGAACGAGGAATCTTGGGTTCCAATTCCACAAGAACTTTATGGGAGTCTTTCTCTTGATATCCAAGCAACTGGAATTCTAGGTTATCACAAAATGTCTCAGCATCATGCTAAGAATGAAGTAGGAATTTCAGTAATGGGAGTCCCCATATACAGAAGACTACACGACCTGTTGCTATGGAAGAATAAGGAATCTGGTTACACGAGTCCTCCATCCCAAAACCTACAGAGCATCTTGCTAAGAGATAACCACCAAAAAGGTTTTGGGAGTAGGTATAAGGATAATGGGAGTCCTCATATACAGGAAACTGCACTGTCTATTCCTAAGGAAGAATAAGGAATCAGGTTTACACGTGTCCTCAACTCCCCCCAAAAATTCAGGGTGTCTTGCCAAGGGCTAATCACGAATTTGGGTTTTTGAAGCATAATCTAGGGAAATGAAATCCTCGTATACAGGCAACTGCATGAACTTTTCCTAAGGAAGAATAAGGAATCTGGGTGACATGTTTTCTCAATTCCTGAAAAAACTACACAGCGTCTTCCTAAATTCTAAACAACCATCAGGGTTTCGACGCACGAATCTGGGAAAGAGAGTACTCATTTACAGGCAACTGAACGGTTGTTGCTAAAAATGCAGAATCTGGGTTATAGGATTCCTCAGTCCTGAAAATCTAGAGTGTATCTTGCTGATGGCTAAGGAAGAATCAGGGATTCGTGGCATGAATGTGGGTAATAGCAGTCCTCATATACAGGAAACTACATGGCCTCTTGCTAAGAAAAAAGAAGAAATCTCTTTTACACTGTTCCTCTATCAAAAAAACTACATGGCGTCTTACTAAGGTCTAAACAAGAATAAGGGATTCGAAACAGGAATCTAGGGAAAGAGAGTCCTCTCATACAGGACACTACATGGCCTCCAACTAAGGACGAATAAAAAATCTTTGTTGTATGAGTTCTCATCCAAAAAATTCCCAGGGTGTCTGCTATGGGACAAACAAGAAACAGGGCTTTGACTTCCCCAAATGTTTCGGAGCAATTTAGCACGCAGATATTACGAATCAGTCATTTCAGGTCTCCAGCAACATTCTGGTCCTCTTGAAAGTTACAAACGGGTATCGGGCACTTCAAGTCCATTATGGTCCTCGGAAAACTAAGGCAAGAATTCAGGACAACAAGAATCTTCTTGACATATTTGGATGTAACTCTGGTCTTAAGGTGAACCCTATAATCATTCTACTTCTATTTCTCTTTTTATTTTTAGAGGGGACAAGGGTTTTGCAGTTGCCAAATGTTTAGTACGTATTTGTAAAGTAACCAGGAATCATGGATTCCACGTCCCTAGGAACTTTCTTGGCATATGACTCTTTGTATACAGAGTTTGGAATCCACATTGACAGGGAAAATCTGGGCATCATACTGAGAAAGATAAGGAAATCGGGTTCTAGGAGTTCTCATTAACCAGAATCTACAGGGCCTATTTATAAGGTTTAATCAGCCATCTGGGCTTTTGGGTCCCAACATTTTTCAGAGCTACTTGCTCCGTGGATATGCTAAATCTGTCAATACAGATCCACAGGAACGTTCTGGTCCTCTTTTTAGTTGTATTCAATGATCTGGCCCTACAAATCCTTTTGTGTCCTAGGTATATCTATGACCATAATCATGTTTCCCAGAATCAATAGGCATATTGGTATAAAAACCCTCGATTCAGGTGATCTCATACTACAGAAAATTATTGTGGGTGGGCAGGTCGGAATTGGGATGTTGGGTTTTGAAGATTCCACATTTTGATTAGGCATTGTGAAGGGGAACCTGGAATCTTGGATTCCAGTTACAAAGAATATTATTGGAGTCTTTCTATTGATATCCATACTACTGGAATTCTTGGTCACCAGGAACTGTCTCAGCATCCTGCAGAGTAAAACAGGAAGCTGGGTAATGGGAGTCGTCATATACAGGAAACTACACGTCATATTGCTAAGGAAGTATAAGGAATCTTGGTTACATGAGTCCTCAATCCCAAAAACTACAGGCCATCTTCCTAAGAGGTAACCACGAATCAGGTTATTGAAGTCGGAATCTGGGTAATGGGAGTCATCACATACAGGAAACCTCACTGCGTATTGCTAAGTAAGAAAAAGAAATCTGCGTTTCTCGTGTCCTCAATCCCAAAAAAACTTCGGGTCATCTTGCTATGGGATAAACACGAATCAGGGTGTTTTCAAGCATGAATCTGGGGAAATGGAGTCCTTATATACTGGCAACTACATGACATTTTGCTAAGAACGAATAAGGAATCTGGGTTACACAAGTCCTCAGTCACAAAAATCTACTGGGCTTTCTGGAAAGGGCTATAAAATAATCAGAGTTTCAAAGCAGGATATGTAATGAGAGTCCTAATATACAGGAAAGACACGGCCATTGTCAAGTGAGAAAAAGAATCGGGAATAGAGCAGTCCACAGTCCTAAAAAACAGGCCATCTGCTGTGGGCTAAACAGGAATCAGGGATTAGAAGCTGCAACATCGGTAACAGCTGTCCTCACATACAGAATGTACACGATCTCTTCTAAGGAGAGATAAGAATCCCCTTTTACATGGTTCTGCCGTCACAATATCTTCATGAAATATTGCTAAGGGCTAAAAAAGAATCACAATTTCCAAACAGGATTCTTGGGAAAGAGAGTCCTCCTATACAGGACACTACACGGCCCCTCACTAAGGAAGAATAAGGAATGTGTGATACACTAGTCCCCAATCCGAAAAATTCTCAGAGTGTCTTGCTACGGGATAAACGAGAATCAGGGCTTCAATCTTGTGTCATGTTTCGGAGATATTTGATTTGTGGATATTATGAATCAGTCATTTCAGGACTCTAGCAACATTCTTGTCCTCTTGAGAGTTGTAAACGGGTATCTGGCAGTACAAGTCCCTTCGGTTACTCGGGACAACTAAGGCCAGATTCTCGGAACAAAAGTATCATCTTGCCGTATTTGGATGTAATTCTGGTCTTAAGATGAACTTGGTAATCCTTAAATTTCCATTTGTACTTTTATTTGGAGAGGGGCCGAGGGTTTTGCAGTTGCCAAATATTTGGTACGAATTATTAAAATGGAACAGGAGTCATGGATTCCACGTCCCTAGGAAACACCTGGGCATCTGCATTTTTGTATACAGAGTTTGGGAATCTATACAGACAGAGAACATCTGGGGATCTTTGCTGAGAACGGGAAGGGAATCCGGTTCTTGGAGTTCTCAATCGCCTAAATCTACAAGGTCTCTTGATAAGGTTTAATCAGCAAACTGGGGTACTATGTCACCACATTTTTAGGGTGTCTCTTGAAAATGGAACCAGGAATCTTGGGTTCCAATTCCACAATAAATTTATGAGAGTCTTTCTGTTGATATCCAAGCAACTGGAATTCTGGGTAACCAGGAAATATCTCGGCATGTTGCTGAGAATTAAGCAGGAATTTCAGTAATGTGAGTCCTCATGTACAGAACATTACACGACCTGTTGTTATGGAGAATAAGTAATCTTGCTTACACGAGTTATCCATCGCAGAAATCTACAGACAGTCTTGCTAAGAGATACGCACCAATCAGGTTTTGGAAGTAGGAATCTGGATAATGGGAGTCCTCATATACAGGAAACTGCACTGTCTATTGCTAAGGAATAATAAGGAATCTGGTTTACACGTGTCTTCAATCCCCAAAAAACCTTCAGGGTGTCTAGCTAAGGGCTAAACACGAATTTCGGTTTTTGAAGCATAATCTAGGAAAGTGAAATCCTCATATACAGGCTAATGCACGGACTTTTCCCAAGAAAGAATGATGAATCTGGCTGACATGTGTTCTCAATCCCCAAGAAACTACATGGCATCTTTTTAATGGCTAAAGAAGCATCAGGGTTTCGACGCATGAATGTGGGAAATGTAGTACTCATGTACAGGCAAGTACATGGCTGTTGCTAAAAATAAGGATCTGGGTTATACGCATCCTCAGTCCTGAAAATCTGCATGGCAACTTGCTGATGGCTAAAGAAGAATCAGGGATTCGAGGCATAAATGTGGGTAATAGCAGACCTCATATACAGGAAACTACATGGCCTCTTCCTTAGAAAAAGGAAGACTGTTTTCCACGGTTCCTCTGTCAAAAAATCCACATGGCGTCTTAGTAAGGGCTAAACAAGAATCAGGGTTTCAAATCAGGAATCTAGTGAAAGAGAGTCCTCATGTAGAGGACACTATGCGGCCTCTGTCTAAAGAAGAATAAAGAATCTTTGTTGTATGAGTCCTCAATCCAAAAAATTCCCACGATATCTGCTATAGGACAAAAAAGAAACAGGGTTTCAAGCTCCCCAAATGTCTCGGAGCAATTTAGCATGCGGATATTACGAATCAGGCATTTCAGGACTGCAGCAACATTCTGGTCCTCTTGAAATTTGTAAACCGGTATCGGGCACTCCAATGCATTAGGTTCCTCCGAACAACTAAGGCCAGAATCCAGGAAAAAAAGAATCTTCTTGCCATTTTGGTAGTAAATGTGGCCTTACGGTGAACCCTGTGACCCTCAACCTCCCGTTTCTATTTTTATTTTTAGAGGGGACAAGAGTTTTGCAGTTGCCAAAGGTTTAGTACGTATTTTAAACTTAATCAGGAATCATGGATTCCACGTCCCTAGGAAACTTCTGGGCATATGTGTTTTTGAATACAGAGATTGGAATCCACATCGACAGGGAAAATCGGCATCTTGCTGAGAACGAAAAGGAAATCTGGTTCTAGGTGTTCCCATTAACGGAATCTACAAACCCTCTTGATAAGGTTTAATCAGCAATTTTGGCTTAGTGTCCCCACATTTTTCAGAGCTACTTGCTACATGGATATGATAAATCTGTCATTACAGCACCACAGAAACTTTCTCGTCTTCTTGTTCATTGTAATCAAGGATCTGGCCCTACAAATCCTTTAGTGTCCTAGGAACATCTACGACCATAATCATGTTTCCCAGAATCAAATGGCATATTGGTACAAAATCCCTCGATTCTGGTGACCTCAAATACAGAAAATTCTTGTGGGTGGGCAGGTCGGAATTGGGATGTTGGGTTTTGAAGGTTCCACATTTTGGGAAGGTCTTGTGAAGGGGAACAAGGAATCTTGGATTCCCTTTCCCAAAGAGCATTATGGGAGTCGTTCTCTTGATATCCAAACAACTGAAATTCTCAGTCACTAGGAACTGTCTCGGCATCCTGCATATTGAAGCATGAAGCTGGGGAATGGGAGTCGTCATATACAGGAGACTACACGTCATATTGCTAAGGAAGTATAAGGAATCTTGGTTACATAAGTCCTGAATCCCAAAATCTACATGCCGTCTTCCTAAGAGGTAACAACAAATCAGGTTTTTGAAGTCAGAATCTGAGTAATGGGGGTCCTCACCTACAGGAAACATCACTGTCTATTGCTAAGTAGGAATAAGGAATCTGTGTTACTCGTGTACTCAATCCCAAAAAACTTCAGGTCGTCTTGCTATGGGCTAAACAAGAATCAGGGTGTTTTCGAGCATGAATCGAGGGAAATGGAGGCCTTATATACAGGTAACTACCTGACCTTTTGCTAAGAAAGAATAAGGAATATGTGTACACGAGTTCTCAATCCAAAATCTCTACAGGGCATCATGGAAAGGGCTAAAATAGAATTAGTGTTTCGAAGCAGGATCTTTGTAATGAAAGTGCTAACATACAGGAAAATACTTGGCCCCTTGCCAAGGAAGAAAAAGAATCGGAGTTATAGCAGTCCTCAGTCCTACAAATCAACAGGCTATCTGCTGTTGGCTAAACAAGAATCAGCGTTTAGAAGCTGCAACATCGGTAATAGCAGTCCTCATATACAGAATCTACACGATCTCTTGCTGAGGAGAAATAAGAAACCTGTTTTACACGGTTCCTCCATCACAATATCTACATGATATCTTGCTAAGGGCTAAACAAGAATCAGTGTTTCCAAACAGGATTCTGGGGAAATGAAGTCATTGTATACAGGACACTACATGGTCCCTCGCTAAGGAAGAATAAGGAATTTGTGATGCACTAGTTCCCATTCTGAAAAATTCTCAAGGAGTCTTGCAACAGGATAAACAAGAATCAGGGCTTCGAGCTCGTCTCATTGTTCAGAGATAATTGGCTTGTGGGTACTATGAATCAGTCATTTCAGGACTCCAGCAACATTCTGGTCCTCTTGAGAGTTGTAAACGGGTTTCTGGTGGTACAAGTCCCTTTTGTTACTCGGGACAACTAAGGCCAGATTACCGGAATAAAAGTATCATCTTGCCATATTTGGATGTAACTCTGGTCTTAAGATGAACTTGGTAATTCTTAAATTTCCGTTTGTACTTTTATTTGGAGAGGGGCCGAGGGTTTTGCAGTTGCCAAATATTTAGTACGAATTATTACAATGTAACCAGGAATCATGGATTCCACGTCTCTAGGAAACATCTGAGCATCTGCATTTTTGTATACAGAGTTTTGGAATCCACATACACAGGGAAAATCAGGGCATCTTGCTGAGAGCAGAAAGGTAATCTGGTTCTTGGAGTTCTCAATACTTAAATCTACAAGGTCTCTTGATAAGGTTTAATCAGTAATCTAGGTTTCTATGTCGTCACATTTTTAGGGTGTCTTTTGAAAAGGGAACCAGGAATTTTGGGTACCAATTCCACAATAACGTTATGGGAGTCTTTCTCTTGATATTCAAGAAAGGGGAAGTCTAGCTCACCAGGAATTGCCTCGGTGTCTTCCTAAGAATGAAGCAGGAATTTCAGTAATGGGAGTCCTCATAAACAGAACCCTACACGACCTGTTGCTGCGGAAGAATAAGGCATTTTGCTTACACGAGACCTCCATCCCAGATATCTACTAAGCATCTTGCAAAGAGATCAGCACCAATCAGGTTTTGGAAGTAGGAAACTGGATAATGGGAGTCCTCATATTCAGGAAACTGTACTGTCTATTGCTAAGGAAGAATAAGGAATCTGGTTTACATGTGACCTCTATCCCAAAAAAATCTTCATTGTTTCTTTCTAAGGGCTAAACACGAATTTGGGTTTTTGAAGCATAATCTAAGGAAATGAAATCCTCATATACAGGCAAATGCACAGACTTTTTCTAAGAAAGAATAAGGAATTGGGTGACATGTGTTCTCAATCCCCAAAAAACTACACAGCGTTTTCCTAAGGTTTAAACAAGCATCATGGTTTCGACGCATGTATCTGTGAAAGGGAGTACGCATATACAGGCAACTCCACAGCTGTTTCTAAAAATAAGGAATCTGGGTTATACGACTCCACAGTACTGAAAATCTACAGGGCATCTTGCTGACGGCTAAAGTAGAATCAAGGATTCGAGCTATGAATGTGTATAATAGCAGCCCTCAAATACAGGAAACTACATGCCCTCTTGCTAAGAAAAAAGAAGAAATCTGTTTTCCACGGTGCCTGTATAAAAAAAGTACATGGCGTCTTCCTAAGTGCTAAACAAGTATCAGGGATTCAAAACAGGATTCTAGGGAAAGAGAGTCCTCATATAGAGGACACTACACGGCCTTTGACTAAGGAAGAATAAAGATTCTTTGTTGTATGAGTCTTCAAACAAAAAATTCCCTAGATATTTGTTATGGGACAAACAAGAAACAGGGCTACGAGCTCCCCAAATGTTTTGGAGCAATTTAGCATGCGGATATTATGAATTAGTCATTTCAGGACTCCAGCAACATTCTGGACCTACGTGAAATTTGTAAACCGGTATCGGGCACTCCAATCTGTTAAGTTCCTTGGAACAACTAAGGCCAGATTCCAGGACAAAAAGAAACTTCTTGCCATATTTGGTAGTAACTGTAGCCTTAAGGTGAACCCTGTAATCCTTCCCCTTCCATTCCTCCTTTTATTTTGAGAGGTGACAAGAGTTTTGCAGTTACCAAAGGTATAGTACGTATTTTTAAAAGTAACCAGGCATCATGGATTCCACGTCCCTAGGAAACTTCTGGGCATCTGACTTTTTTTATACAGAGTGTGGAATCCACATCGACAGGGAAAATCAGGGAGTCTTGCTGAGAATAAAAAGGAAATCCGGTTCTAGCAGTTCCCATTAACCGGAATATACAGAACCTCTTGATAAAGTTTAATCCGCAATTTAGGCTTCTGGGTCCCTACATTTTTCAGAGCTACTTGCTCCGTGGATATGCTAAATTTGTCATAACAGATCCACCGGACCTTTCTGGTCATTTTGTTAGTTGTAATCAAGGATCTGGTCCTACAAATACTATTGTGTCCTAGGAATATCTATGACCAAAATCATGTTCCCCAGAATCAAAAGGCATATTGGTACAAAATCCCTCAATAAAGGATACCAAAAAGTACAGAAAATTCTTGTGAGCAGGCAGGTCGGAATTGGGATGTTGGGTTTTGAAGATTCCACATTTTGGGGAGGTCTTGTGAAGGTGAACCAGGAATCTTGGAATCCAGTTCCCAAAGAAAATTATGGGAGTCTTGCTCTTGATATCCAAATAACTGAAATTCTTGGTCACCAGGAACTGTCTCGGCATCCTGCAGAGTGAAGCAGGAAGCTGGGTAATGGTAGTCATCTAAAGCAGGAAACTACACATCATACCGATTAGGAAGTTTAAGGATTCTTGGTTACATGAGTCCGCAATCCCAAAAACTACAGGCCGTCTTCCTAAGACGTAACCACGAATCAGGTTTTTGAATTAGGAATCTGGGTAATGGGAGTCCTCACATACAGGAAATTTCACTGCCTATTGCTAAGTCAGAACAGGGAATGTGCGTTATTTGTGTGCTCAATCCCTAAAAAACTTCAGGCCATCTTGCTATGGGCTAATCATGAATCAGGGTGTTTCAAGCATAAATCTGGGGGAATGGAGTAATTATATACAGTCTACTACATTACATTTTGCTAAGAAAGAATAAAGAATCTGTGATACACGAGTCCTCAATCCAAAAAATCTACAAAGCATCTTGGAAAGGGTTAAAAAGAATCAGAGTTTCGAGGCAGGATTTATATAATGAGAGCCCTAATATACAGGAAAATGCGCAGCCCCTTGCAAAGGAAAAAAAATTGTGGTTATAGCAGTCCTCTGTCTTAAAAATCAACAGGCCATCTGCTGTGGGCTAAAAAAGAATCAGGGTTTAGAAGCTGCAACATAGGTAACAGCAGTCCTCATATACAGAATCTTCACGATCTCTTGCTAAACAGAATTAAGAAACCTGTTTTACACGGTTCCTCTGTCACAATATCTACATGATATCCTGCTAAGGTCTAAACAAGAATCAGGGTTTCCAAACAGGGTTCTGGGGAAAGGGAGTGCTCTTATACCGGACATTTCATGGCCGTTCGCTAAGGAAGAATAAGGAATCTCTGATAAACTAGACCCCAATCCGAAAAATTCTCAGAGTGTCTTGCTACGGGATAAATAAGAATCAGGGCTTCGAGCTCGACTCTTGTTTCAGAGATATTTGGCTTATGGGTATTATGAATCAGTCTTTTCAGAAATCCAGCAACATTCTGTTCCTCTTAAGAGTTGTAAACGGGTATCTGGTATTACAAGTCCCTTCGGTTCTTCGGGACAACAAAGGCGAGATTCCCGGAACAAAAGTATCATCTTCCCGTATTTGGATGTAACTCTGGTCTTTAGATGGCTTGGTATTCCTTAAATTTCCGTTTGTACTTTTATTTGGAGAGGGTCCGAGGGTTTTGCTCTTTCCAAATATTTAGTACGAATTATAAAATGTAACCAGGAATCATGGATTCCACGTCCCTAGGCATCATCTGGGCATATGAATTTTTGTATACAGAATTTTGGAATCCAGATAGACAAGGAAAATTAACGGCATCATGCTGAGAACGGAAAGGGAATCCTGTTCTTGGAGTTCTCAGTAGCCTAAATATACAAGGTCTCTTGATAAGGTTTAATCAGCAATCTGAGTTTCTATGTCGCCACATTTTTAGTGTGTCTTTTGAAAAAGGAATGAGGAATCTTGGTTTCCAATTCCACAAGAACGTTATGGGAGTCCTTCTCGTGATATCCAAGCAACTGGAATTCTAGGTCACCACGAAATGTCTCAGCATCTTGTTGAGAATGAAGCAGGAATTTCAGTAATGGGAGTCCCCATATACAGAAGACTGCATGACCTGTTGCTATGGAAGTATAGCGAATCTTGGTTACACGAGTCCTCCATCCCAAAAACCTACAGAGCATCTTGCTAAGAGATAACCACCAATCAGGTTTTGGGAGTAGGAATATGGATAATGGGTGTTCTCATATACAGGAAACTGCACTGTGTATTCCTAAGGATGAATAAGGAATCTGGTTTACACGTGTTCTCAATCCTCCCCAAAAAATTCATGGGGTCTTGCAAAGGGCTAAACACGAATTTGGGTTTTTGAAGCATAATCTAGGAAAATGAAATTCTCATATACAGGCAACTGCACGGACTTTTCCTAAGAAAGAATAAGGAATCTGGGTGACATGTTTTCTCAATCCCCAAAAAACTACACGGCATCTTCCTAAAGTCTAAACAAGCCTCAGGGTTTCGACACATAATTCTGGAAAAGAGAGTACTCATATACAGGCAACTGGACAGGTGTTGCTAAAAATATGGAATCTGGCTTATACGATTCCTCAGTCCTGGAAATCTAGAGGGTATCTTGCTGACGGCTAAAGAAGAATCAGGGATTCGAGGCATGAATGTGTGTAATAGCAGTCCTCATATACAGGAAACTACATGGCCTCTTGCTAAGAAAAAAGAAGAAATCTGTTTTACACGGTTCCTCTATCAAAAAATCTACATGGCGTTTACTAAGATCTAAAAAGAATCACGATTTTGAAACAGAAATCTAGGGAAAAAGTCCTCACATACAGGACACTACACGGTCTCCAACTAAGGACGAATAAAGAATCTTTGTTGTACGAGTACACAATCCAAAAAATTACCAGGGTGTCTGCTATGGGACAAACAAGAAACAGTGCTTCGACTGCCCCAAATGTTTCAGAGCAATTTAGCATGCGGATATTACGAATCGGTTATTTCAGGACTCCAGCAATATTCTGGTCCTCTTGAACGTTGTAAACGGGTATCGGGAACTTCAAGTAAATTACGTTCCTCGGAACAGCTAAGGCCAGAATCCAGGACAAAAAGAATCTTCTGGCCATATTTTGATGTAACTCTGGTCTTAATGTGTACCCTGTAATCCTTCCCCTTCTGTTTCTCTTTTTATTTTGACAGGGGACAATGGTTTTGCAGTTGCCAAATGTTTAGTACGTATTTTTAAATGTAACCAGGAATAATCAATTCCACGTCCCTAGGAACATTCTGGGCAGTTTTCTCTTTGTATACAGAGTTTGGAATCCACATCGACAGGGAAAATCAGGGCATCTTGCTGAGAAAGATAAGGAAATCCGGTTCTAGTAGTTCTCATTAACCGGAATCTACAGGGCCTCTGGATAAGGTTTAATCAGCAATCTGGGCTACTTGGTCCCTACATTTTTCAGAGCTACTTGCTCCGTGGATACACTAAATCTGTCATTACAGATCCACAAGAACTTTCTGATCTTCTTGTTAGTTGTAATCAAGGATCTGGCCCTACAAATCCTTTTGTGTCCTAGAAATATGTATGATCATAATCATGTTTCCCAAAATCAAAAGCAATATTGGTACAAAATCCCTGGACTCAGGTGACCTCATACTACAGAAAATTATTGTGGGTAGGCAGGTCGGAATTGTGATGTTGGGTTTTGAAGATTCCACATTTTCATGAGGCATTTTGAAGGGAACCAGGAATCTCGGATTCCAGCTCCCAAAGAAAGTTATGGGAGTCTTTCTCTTGATATACAAACTACTGGAATTCTCGGTCACCAGGAACTGTCTCGTCATCCTGCAGAGTGAAGCAGAAAGCCATGTAATGGGAGTCGTCATATACAGAAAACTACACGTCATATTGCTAAGGAAGTATAAGGAATCTTGGTTACATGAGTCCTCAATACCTAAAATTACAGGACGTCTTCCTAAGAGGTAACCACAAATGAGGTTATTGAAGTCAGAATCTGGGTAATGGGGGTCATCACATACAGGAAAATTCACTGCGTATTGCTAAGTAAGAATAAGGAATCTGCGTTACTCATGTCCTCAATCCGGAAAAATACTTCAGATCGTGTTGCTATGGGCTAATCACGAATCAGGGTGTTTTCAAGCATGAAACTGTGTAAATGGAGTCCTAATATACAGGCAACTACATGTCCTTTTGCTAAGAACGAATAAGGAATCTGGGTTACATGAGTCCTCAATCTCAAAAATCTACAGGGCATCTTTGAAAGGGCTGAAAAAGAATCAGAGTTTCGAAACCGGATCTACGTAATGAGATTCCTAATATACACGAAAAAAACATTGCCCTTATCAAGTAAGAAAAAGAATCGGGGTTAGAGCAGTCCTCAGTCCTAAAAATCAACAGACCATCTGCTGTGGGCTAAACAAGAGTCTGGGTTTAGAACCTGCAACAGCGGCAATAGCAGACCTCATATACAGAATCTACAGGATATCTTGCTACGGAGAAATAAGAAACCTGTTTTACATGGTTTCGCCATCACAATATCTACATGAAATATTGGTAAGGGCTAAACAAGAATCACGATTTCCAAACAGGATTCTCGGGAAAGGGAGTCCTCATATACAGGACAGTACATGGCCCCTTGATAAGGAAGAATAAGGAATCTGTGATACACTAGTCCGCATTCCAAAATATTCTCAGGGTGTCTTGATACCGGATAAACGATAATCAGGGCTTCAAGTTCGTCTCATGTTTCGGAAATATTTGACTTGTGGGTATTATGAATCAGTCATTTCAAGACTCCAGCAACATTCCTCTCCTCTTGAGATTTGTAAACGGGTATTTGGTAGTACAAGTACCTTCGGTTACTCAGGACAAATAAGGACAGATTCTCGGAACAAAAGTATCATCTTGCTGTATTTGGATGTAACTCTGGTCTTAAGATGAACTTGGTAATACTTAAATTTCCGTTTGTACATTTATTTGGTGAGGGGCTGAGTGTTTTGCAGGTGCCAAATATTTAGTACGAATTATTAAAATGGAACCAGGAATCATAGATTCCACGTCCCTAGGAAACATCTGGGCATCTGCAATTTTGTATATAGAGTATTGGAATCCTTATAGACAGAGAGAATCTGGGCATCTTTGCTGAGAATGGGAACGGAATCCGGTTCTTGGAGTTCTCAGTTGCCTAAATCTACAAGGTATCTTGATAAGGTTTAATCAGCAATCTTTGGTTCTATGTCCCCACATTTTTAGGACGTCTTTTCAAAAGGGAACCAGGAATCTTGGGTTCCAATTCCACAATAACTTTTGAGAGTCTTTCTCTTGATATCTGGAATTCTGGGTCACCAGGAAATGTTTCGGCTTCTTGCTAAGAATGAAGCAGGAATTCCAGTAATGTGAGTTCTCATATATATTACACTACACGACCTGTTGTTACAGAGAATAAGGAATCTTGCTTACACGAGTCTTCCATCGCAGAAATCTACAGAGTGTCTTGCTAAGAGATAAGCATCAATCAGGTTTTGAAAGTAGGAATCTGGATTATGGGAGTCTTCATATACAGGAAACTGCACTGTGTATTGCTAAAGAAGAATAAGGAATCTGGTTTACACGTGTCTTCAATCGCCAAAAAAACTTCAGGGTGTCTTGCTAAGGGCTAAACACTAATTTGGGTTTTTGAAGCATAATCTAGCGAAATGAAATCCTTATATACAGGCTAATGCACGGACTTTCCCCAAGAAAGAATGAGGAATCTGACTGACATGTGTTCTCAATCCCCAAGAAACTACACGGCATCTTCCTATGGGCTAAACAAGCATCAGGGTGTCGACGCATGTGTGTGGGAAAGGGAGTACTCATATACAGGCAACTACACTGCTGTTGCTAAAAATAAGGAACCTGGGTTATACGAGTCCGTATTCCTGAAAATCTACAGAGCATCTTGGTGACGGCTAAAGAAGAATCAGGGATTTGAGGCATGAATGTGGGTAATAGCAGACCTCATATACAGGAAACTACATGGCCTCTTAAAGAAAAAAGAAGAAATCTGTTTTACATGGTTCCTCTTTCAAAAAATCTGCATCGTGTCTTCCTAAAGGCTAAAAAACAATCAGGCTTTCAAAACAGGAATCTAGAGAAAGAGATTCCTCATATAGAGGACATTACATGGCCTTTGATTAAGGAAGAATAAAGAATCTTTGTTGTACGAGTCCTCAATCCAAAATATTCCCAGGGTGTCTGCTATGGGACAAACAAGAAACAGGGCTTTGAGCTCCCCAAATGTTTCAGAGCAATTTATCATGCAGATATTAGGAATCATTCAATTCAGGACTCCAGCAAAATTCTGGTCGTCTTGAAATTTGTAAACGGGTATCGGGCACTCCAATCTGTTAGGTTCCTTGGAACAACTAAGGCCAGATTCCAGGAGAAAATGAATCTTCTTGCCATATTTGCATGTAATTCTGGCCTGAATGTGAACCCTGTAATCCTTAAACTTCCTTTTCTCATTTTATTTTGAGAGAGGACAAGAGTTTTGCATTTGCCAAATGTTTAGTACCTATTTTCAAAAGTAACCATAAATCATGGATTCCATGTCCATAAAGTTCTGGGCAAACGTCTTTTTGAATACAGAGTTTGGAATCCACATCGACAGTGAAAATCAGGGCATCTTGCTGAGAACGAAAATGAAATCCGGTTCTAGGATTTCTCATTAACCAGAATCTACAGGGCCTCTTGATAAGATTTAATCAGTAATCTGGACTTCTGGGTCTCTGCATTTTTCAGAACTATTTGCTCCGTGGATACGCTAAAAATGTCATTACACATCCACAGGAACTTTCTGGTCCTCTTGTTCGTTGTAAACTAGGATCTGGCCCTACAAATCCTTTTGTGTCCTAGGAACATCTACGACCATAATCATGTTCCCAGAATCAAAATGCATATTGGTACAAAATCCAACGATTCAGGTGACCTCAAACTACAGAACATTCTTGTGGGAGGGCAGGTCGGTATTGGGATGTCAAGTTTTGAAAATTCCACATTTTGGGGAGGTCTTGTGAAGAGGAACCAGGAATCTTGGATTCCAATTCCCAAAGATTATTATGGAAGTCTTTCTCTTGATATCAAAACAACTGGAATTTTTGGTCACCAGGAAATGTCTCGGATTCCTGCAGAGTGAAGCAGGAAGTTAGGTAATGGGAGTCGTCATATACAGGAAATTACACGTCATATTGCTAAGGAAGTATAAGGAACCTTGGTTACATGAGTCCTCAATCCCAAAAACTACAGGCCGTCTTCCAAAGAGGTAACCACGAATCAGGTTTTTGAAGTCAGAATCTGGGTAATGGAAGTCCTCACATACAGGAAACTTCACTGCCTATTGCTAAGTAAGAATAAGAAATATGCGTTACTCGTGTCCTCAATCCCAAAAAAACTTCAGATCGTCTTGCTATGGGCTAAACACGAATCAGGTTGTATTCGAGCATGAATCTGGGGGAAATGGAGGCATTATAAACAGGCAACTACATGACCTTTTGCTAAGAAACAATAACGAATCTGTGTTACACGAGAACTGAATCCCAAAAATCTGCAGGGCATCTTGGAAAGGGTTAAAAAGGAATCAGAGTTTCCAAGCATGATCTACGATATTGGAGTCCTAGTATACAGGAAAAAACATGGCTCCTTGCCAAGGAATAAAAAAAATCAGGATTATAGCACTCCTCGGTCCTAGAAATCAACAGGCCATCTGCTGTGGACCAAAGAAGAATCAGGAAAATCAGGGCATTCTGTTGAAAACGGAATGGGAATCCGGTCCTTGGAGTTCTCAATCGCGTAAATCTAAAAGGTCTCTTGATAAGGTTTAATCAGCAATCTGGGCTTCTATGTCGCCACATTTTTAGAGTGTGTTTTGAAAAGGGAACCAGGAATCTTGGGTTCCAATTCCACAAGGTCTTTAAGGGAGTCTTTCTCTTGATATCCAAACAACCAGAATTCTAGGTCACCAGGAAATGCTTCGGCTTTTTGCTGAGAATGAAGCAGGAGTTGCAGTAATTGGAATCCTCACATACAGAAAACTACACGACCTGTTACTACGGAAGAATAAGGAATCTTGCTTACACGAGTCCTGAATCCAAGAAATCTACAGCTCCTCTTGGTAAGAGTTAAGCACCAATTAGGATTTGGAAGTAAGTATCTGGATAATGGGCATCCTCATATACAGGAAACTGCACTGTCTATTGCTAAGGAAGAATAAGGAATCTGGTTTGCACATGTCCTCAATCCCCCAAAAAAGTCAGGGTGTCTTGCTAAGGGCTAAACACGAATTTGGGTTTTTGAAGCATAATCTAGGGAAATGAAATCCTCATATTCAGGCTAATGCACGGACTTTTCCCAAGAAAGAATAAGGAATCTGGGTGAAATGTGTTCTCAATCCCCAAAAACTACACGGTGTCTTCCTAAGGGCTTAGCAACCATTAGGGTTTCGACACATGTATGTGGAAAGGGAGTGTTCATAAACAGGCAACTACACATCTGTTGCTAAAAATAAGGACTCTGGGTTATACGAGTCCTCAGTCCTGAAAATCTACAGGGCATCCTGCTGACAGCTAAAGAAGAATCAAGGATTCGAGGCATGAATATGGGTAATAGCAGACCCATATACAGGAAACTACATGGCCTCTTCCTAAGAAAAAAGAAGAAATCTGTTCTTCACTGTTCCTCTATCAAAAAATCTACATTGCATCTTCCTAAGGGCTAAAAAAGTATCAGTCCTTCAAAACAGGAATCCAGGGAAAGAGAGTCCTCATATAGAGGACACTACATGGCCTCTTACTAAGGAAGAATAAAGAATCTTTGTTGTACGGGTCCTCAATCCAAAAAATTTCCAGGGTGTCTGCTATAGGACAAACAAGAAACAGGGCTTCAGTATCCCCAATTATTTCAGAGCAATTTAGCATGTGGATATTACGAATCAGGCATTTCGGGACTCCACCAACATTCTGGTCCTCTTGAAATTTGTAAACCGGTATCAGGTACTCCAATCCGTTAGGTTCCTCAGAAAAACTAAGGCCAGAATCCAGGACAAAAAGAATCTTCTTGCCATATTTGGTAGTAAACGTGGCCTTACAGTGAAGCCTGTAATCCTTAACCTTCTGTTTCTCTTTATTTTGAGAGGGGACATGTGTTTTGCAGTTGCCAAAGGTTTATTACGTATATTTCAATGTATCCAAGAATCATGGATTCCATGTCCCTAGAAAACTTCTGAGCATATGTCTTTTTGAATACAGAGTTTGGAATCCACATCGACAGGGAAAATCAGGGCATCTTGCTGAGAACGAAAATGAAATCCAGTTCTATGAGTTCCCATTAACTGGAATCTACAGAGCCTCTTGATAAGGTTTAATCAGAAATCTGGGCTTCTGGGTCCCTACATTTTTCAGAGCTACTTGCTCCGTGGATATGATAAATCTGTCATTACAGAACCACAGAAACTTTCTGGTCCTTTTTTTCCCTGTAATCAAGGATCTGGCCCTACAAATCCTTTAGTGTCCTTTTAACATCTAGGACCATAATCATGTTTCCCAGAATCAAAAGTCATATTGGTCAAAATCCCTCGATTCAGGTGATCTCAAACTACAGAAAATTCTTGTGGGTGGGAAGGTCGGAATTGGGATGTTGGGTTTTGAAGATTCCACATTTTGGGGAGGTCTTGTGAAGGGGAACAAGGAATCTTGGATACCAGTTTCCAAAGAACATTATGGGAGTCTTTCTCTTGATAGCCAAGCAACTGGAATTCTAAGTCATTAGGAACTGTCTCGGCCTCCTGCATATTGAAGCAGGAAGCTGGGGAATAGGAGTCATCATATACAGGAGACTGCACGTCATATTGCTAAGGAAGTATAAGGAATCTTGGTTAGATGAGTCCTCAATCCCAAAATCTACATGACGTCTTCCTAAGAGGTAACCACATATCAGGTTTTTGAAGTTGGAATCTGGGTAATGAGAGTCCTCACCTACAGGAAACTTCACTGCTTATTGCTGACTACTAATAAGGAATCTGCGTTACTCGTTTCTTCAATCCCCAAAAAACGTCATGTCCTCTTGCTATGGGCTAAACAAGAATCAGGGTGTTTTTGAGCATCAATCGGGGGAAATGGAGGCCCTATATACAGGCAACTATCTGACCTTTTGCTAAGAAATAATTAGGAATCTGTGTTACACGAGTACTCAATCAAAAAATCTACACAGCATCATGGAAAGGGCTAAAAGAGAATCAGAGTTTCAAAGCCGGATCTGTGTAATGAGAGTCCTAATATACAGGAAAATACACGGCCCCTTGCCAAGGAAGAAAAAGAATCGGGGTAATAGCAGTCCTCAGTCCTAAAAATTAACAGGCCATCTGCTGTGGGCTAAACATGGATCGGGGTGTAGAAGCAGCAACATCGGTAATAGCAGTCATCATATACAGAATCTACACGATCTCTTGCTAAGGAGAAATAAGAAACCTGCTTTACACGGTTCCTCCATCACAATATCTACATGACATGTTGCTAAGGGCTAAACAAGAATCAGTGTTTCCAAACAGGATTCTGGGGAAATGGAGTCATCGTATACAAGACAATGCATGGTCCCTCGCTAAGGAAGAATAAGGAATTTGTGATACACTAGTCCCCAGTCCCAAAAATTCTCAGGGAGTCTTGCTACGGGATAAACAAGAATCAGGGCTTCGAGCTCGTCTCATGGTTCGGAGATATTTGTCTTGTGGGTATTATGAGTCAGTCATTTCAGGACTCCAGCAACATTCTGGTCCTCTTGAGAGTTCTAAACGGGTATCTGGTAGTACAAGTCCCTTCAGTTACTTGGGACAACTAAGTCCAGATTCCCAGCACAAAGGTATCATTTTGCCATATTTGGATGTAAATCTGGTCTTAAGATGAACTTGGCAATCCTTAAATTTTCATTTGTACTTTTATTGGGAGAGGGGCCGAGGGTTTTGCAGTTGCCACATATATAGTATGAATTATTAAAATGTAACCAGGAATCATGGATTCCACGTACATAGGAAACATCTGGGCATCTGCTTTTTTGTATACAGAGTTTTGGAATCCAAATAGACAGGGAAAATCAGGGCTTCTTGCTGAGAAATGAAAGGGAATCCGGTACTTGGAGTTCTCAATCGCCTAAATCTCCAAGGTCTTGATAAGGTTTAATCAGCAATCTGGGCTTCTACTTCCCCAGATTTTTAGGGTGTCTTTTGAAAAGGGAACCAGGAATCTTGGGTTCCAATTCCAAAAGAATGTTATGGGAGTCTTTCTCTTGATATCCAAGCAATGGGAATTCTAGCTCAACAGGAAATGTCTCGGTGTCCTGTTGAGAATGAAGCAGGAATTTCAGTAATGGGAGTCCTCATAAACAGAACCCTACACGACCTGTTGCTGTGGAAGAATAAGGAAGCTTGCTTTCATGAGTCCTCCATCCCAGAAATCTACCAAGCATCTTGCAAAGTGATAAGCACCAATCAGGTTTTGGAAGTAGGAATCTGGATAATGGGATTTCTCATATACAGGAAACTGCACTGTCTGTTGCTAAGGAAGAATAAGGAATCTGGTTTACTCGTGACCTCAATCCCAAAAAAATCTTTAGGGTGTCTTGCTAAGGGCTCAACAGGAATTTGGGTTTTTGAAGCATAATCTAGGGAAATGAAATCCTGATATACAGGCAACTGCACGGACTTTTCCTAAGAAAGAATAAGGAATCTGGGAGACATGTGTTCTCAATCCCCAAAAAACTACATGGCGTTTTCCTAAGGTCTAAACCAGCATCAGGGTTTCAACGCATGTATCTGGGAAAGGGAGTACGCATATACAGGCAAAAGCACAGCTGCTGCTAAAAATAAGGAATCTGGGTTATACGAGTCCTCGGTCCTGAAAATCTACAGGGCATCTAGCTGACGGTTAAAGAAGAATCAGGGATTTGAGGCATGAATGTGGGTAATACCAGACCTCATATACAGGAAACTACATGCCCTCTTGCTAAGAAAAAAGAAGAAAACTGTTTCCCCGATTCCTCTACAAAAAAATCTACATGGCGTCTTCCTAAGTGCTAAACAAGAATCAGGGTTTCAAAATAGGAGTCTAGGGAAAGAGAGACCTCATATAGAGGACACTACATGGACTTTGATTAAAGAAGAATAAAGAATCTTTGTTGTATGAGTCTTAAATCCTAAAAATTCCCAAGATGTTTGCTATGGGACAAACAAGAAACAGGGCTTCGAGCTCCCCAAATGTTTTGGAGCAATTTAGCATGCGGATATAATGATCAGTCATTTCAGGTCTCCAGCAACATTCAGGTCCTCTTGAAATTTGTAAACCAGTATCAGGCACTCCAATCCATTAGGTTCCTCGGAACAACTAAGGCCAGATTACAGGATAAAAAGAATCTTCTTGCCATATTTGGTAGTAACTGTGGCCTTAAGGTGAACCCTGTAATCCTTCCCCTTCCGTTTCTGTTTATACTTTGAGAGGGGACAAGAGTTTTGCAGTTGTCAAAGGTATAGTACGTATTTTTAAAAGTAACCAGGAATCATGGATTCCACATCCCTAGGAAACTTCTGGACATCTGACTTTTTGTATACAGAGTGTGGAATCCACATCAACAGGGAAAATCAGGGCGTCTTGCTGAGAACTAAAAGGAAATCCGGTTCTAGAAGTTCTCATTAACCAGAATATAAAGGACCTCTTGATAAAGTTAAATCAGCAATCTCGGCTTCTGAGTTCCTACAGTTTTCAGAGCTACTTACTCCGTGGATACGCTAAATGTGTCATTACAGATCCACACGAACTTTCTGGTCATCTTGTTAGTTGTAATCAAGGATCTGACCCTAAAAAGCCTTTTGTGTGCTAGGAACATCTACGACCATAATCATGTTCCCCATAATCAAAAGGCATACTGGTAAAAAATCTCTCGATAAAGGATACCAAAAACTACAGAAAATTCTTGCAGGCAGGCAGGTCGTAATTGGGATGTTGGGTTTTAAAGATTCCACATTTTGGGGATATCTTGTGATGGCGAATCAGGAATCTTGGATTCCAGTTCGCAAAGAAAATTATGGGAGTCTTTCTCTTGATATCCAAACAACTGGAATTCTCGGTCACCAGGAACTGTCTTGGGTTCCCGCAGAGTGAAACGGGAAGCTGGGTAATGGTGGTCGTCCTATACATGAAACTACACATCACACTGCTTAGGAAGTAGAAGGAGTCTTGGTTTCATGAGTCTTCAATCCCAAAAACTACAGGCCGTCTTCCTAAGACGTAACCACGAATCAGGTTTTTTATTTGGAAACTGGATAATGGGAGTCCTCACATACAGGAAATTTAATTGCCTATTGCCAAGAAAGAATAAGGAATGGGCATTACTCGTGTCCTCAATCCCAAAAAAACATCAGGCCGTCTTGCTATGGGCTAATCATCAATTAGGGTGTTTCAAGCATAAATCTTGGGAAATGGAGTCCTTATATAAGGCTACTACATGACATTTTGCTAAGAAAGAATAAGGAATCTGAATCACACGAGTCCTCAATACCAAAAATCTACAGGGCATCTTGGAAAGGGCTAAATAAGAATCAGAGTTTTGATACACAATCTATGTAATGAGAGTCCTAATATACAGGAAAATGCATGGCCCCTTGCCAAGGAAGAAAAAGAATCGGGGTTATAGCAGTACTCAGTGCTAAAAATCAACAGGCCATATGCTGTGGGCTAAACAAGAATCAGGGTTTAGAAGCTGCCACATCAGTAATAACAGTCCTCAGATACAGAATCTACACGAATTCTTGCTATGGGGAAATAAGAAACCTTTTTTAAAGGTTTCCTCCGTCACAATATCTAAATGACATGTTGCTAAGTGCTAATCAAGAATCAGGGATTCCAAACAGGTTTCTGGAGAAAGAGAGACCTCATATACAGGACACTAAATGGACCCTCGCTAAGGAAGAATAAGGAATCAGTAATACACTAGTCCCCAACCCGAAAAATTCTCAGGGTGTCTTGCTACGGGATAAATGAGAATTAGGGCTTCAAGCTCGTCTCATGTTTCGGAGATATTTGTCTTGTGGACATTATGAATCAGTCATGTCAGGACTCCAGCAACATTCTGGTCCTCTTGAGAGTTGTAAACGGGTATCTGGTAGTACAAGTCCCTTCGGTTACTCGGGACAACTAAGGCAAGATTCCCTGAAAAAAGTATCATCTTGCCATATTTGGATGTAACTCTGGTCTTAACATGGCTTGGTAATCCTTAAATTTCCATTTGTACTTTTATTTGGAGAGGGGGCGAGGGTTTTACTGTTGCCAAATATTTAGTACAAATTATACAATGTAACCAGGAATCATGGATTCCACGTCCCTAGGAAACATATGGGCATCTGCATTTTTGAATACAGAGTTTTGGAATCCACATAGACTGGGAAAATCAGGGCATGTTGCTGAGAACGGAAAGGGAATCCGGTTCTTGGAGTTCTCAGTCGCGTAAATCTACAAGGTCTCTTGATAAGGTTGAATCAGCATTCTGGGTGTCTATGTCGCCACAATTTTAGGGTGTCTTTTGAAAAGGGAACCAGGAATCTTGGGTTCCAATTCCACACAAACTTTATGGGACTCTTTCTCTTGATATCCAAGCAACTCGAATTCTAGGTCATCAGGAAATGTCTCGGCGTCTTGCTGAGAATGAAGCCGGAATTTCAGTATTGGGAGTCCTCATATACAGAACACTACACGACCTCTTGTTATGGAAGAATAAGGAATCTTGTTACACGTGTCCTGCATCCCAAAAATCCACAGACCGTCTTGCTAAGAGATAAGCACCAATCAGGTTTTGGAAGTAGGAATCTGGATAATGGGAGTCCTCATATACAGGAAACTGCACTGTCTATGACTAAGGAAGAATAAGGAATCTGGTTTTCACATGTACTCAATCCCCCCAAAAAATCAGGGTGTCTTGCAAAGGGCTAAACACGAATTTGGGTTCTTGAAGCATAATCTAGGGAAAAGAAATCCTCATATACAGGCTAATACACAGACTTTCCCAAGAAAGAATAAGGAATATGGGTGACATGTGTTCTCAATCCCCAAAAACTACACGGCTACATCCTGCAGGCTAAACAACCATCAGGATTTCCACGCATGTATGTGGGAAAGGGAGTACTCATATACAGGCAACTACACAGCTGTTGCTAAAAATAAGGAATCTGGGTTACACGAGTCCTCAGTCCTGAAAATCTACAGGGCATCTTGCTGACGGATAAGAAGAATCAGGGATTCGATGCATGAATGTGGGTAATAGCAGACCTCATATACAGGAAACTACATGGCCTCTTGCTAAGGCAAAAGAAGAAATCTGTTTTCCACGGTCCTCTATCAAAAAATCTACATCGCCTCTTCCTAAGTGCTAAACAAGAATCAGGATTTCAAAACAGGTATCTAGAGAATGAGAGTCCTCATATAGTAGACACCACATAGTCTCTGACTAAGGAAGAATAAAGAATCTTTGTTGTACGAGCCCGCAATCCAAAAAATTCCCAGGGGTTATGCTATGGGTCAAACAAGAAACATGGCTTTGAGCTCCCCAAAAGTTTCGGAGCAATTTAACATGCGTATATTACGAATCAGGCAATTCAGGACTCCAGCAACATTCTGGTCCTCTTGAAATTTGTAAACGGGTATTGGGCACTCCAATCCTTTTGGTTCGTCGGAACAACTAAGGCCAGATTCTAAGACAAAGTGAATCTTCTTGCCATATTTGGATGTAACTCTGGCATTAGGGTGAACCCTGTAATCCTTCACCTTCCGTTTCTCTTTTTATTTTGAGAGGGGACAAGAGTTTTGTAGTTGGCAAATATTTAGTACGTATTTTTAAAGATAACCAGGAATCATGGATTCTACGTCCCTAGGAAACTTCTGGGCATACGTCTTTTTGAATACATAGTTTGGAAAACACATCGACAGTTAAAAATCAGGGCATCTTGCTGAAAATGAAAAGGAACTCGGGTTTAGGAGTTCTCATTAACCCGAATCTACAGGGCCTCTTCATAAGGCTTAATCAGCAATCTGGGTCAGGGTTCCTATATTTTTCAGAGCAACTTGGTCTGTGAATATGCTAAAAATGCTAAAACAAGTCCACAGGAACTTTCTGGTCCTCTTGTTAGTTGTAATCAAGGATCTGGCCCTACAAATCCTTTTGTGTCCATGGAACATCTACGACCATAATCATGTTTCCACAATCAAAAGGCATTTTGGTACAAAATCCCTCGATTCAGGTGGCTTCAAACTACAAAAAATTCTTGTGGTCGTGCACGTGGAATTGGAATGTATGGTTTTGAAGATTTCACATTTTGGGGAGGTCTTGTGAAGAGGAAACAGGAATCTTGGATTCCAGTTCCCAAAGAACATTATGGGAGTCTTTCTCTTGATATCCAAACAACTGAAATCCTTGGTCACCAGGAACTATCTTGGCATCCTGCAGAGGGAAGCAGGAAGCTGGGTTGAGAGTCCTCATATACAGGAAACTACACGTCATATTGCTAAGGAAGTATAAGAAATCTTGATTACATGAGTCCTCAATCCCAAATACTATAAGCTATCTTCCTAAGAGGTAACCACAAATCAGGTTTTTGAAATCGGAATCTGGGTATTGGAAGTCCTCACATACAGGAAACTTCACTACCTATTGCTAAGTAGGAATAAGGAATCTGTGTTGCTCATGCCTTCAATCCCAAAAAACTTCACGTCATCTTGCTATTGGCTAAACACGAATCAGGGTTTTTTCGAGCATGAACCTGGGGAAATGGAGTCCTTATATACAGGAAACTACATGATATTTTGTTAAGAAAGACGAAGGAATCTGGGTCACACGAGTCCTCAATCTCAAAAATCTACAGGGCATCTTGGAACGGGCTAAATAAGAATCAGAGTTTCAAAGTAGAATCCATGTAATGAGAGTCCTAATATACAGGAAAATACACGACCCCTTGCCAAGGAAGAAAATGAATCGGTGTTGTAGCAGTACTCAGCGCTAAAAATCAACAGGCCATATGCTGTGGGCTAAACAAGAATCAGGGTTTAGAAGCTGCAATATTGGTAAAAGCAGTCCTCATATACAGAATCTACACGAACTCTTGCTATGGTGAAATGAGAACCCTTTTTTAAAGGTTTCTTCCGTCACAATATCTACATGATATCTTGCTAAGGGCTAATCAAGAATCAGGGTTTCCAAAGAGGATTCTGGGGAAAGGGAGACCTCATATACAGGACACTAAACGGACCCTCGCTATGGAAGAATAAGGAATCAGTGATACACTAGTCCCCAATCTGATAAATTCTCAGGGTGTCTTGCTATGGGATAAACGAGAATTAGGGCTTTGAGCTTGTCTCATGGTTCCGAGATATTTGGCTTGTGGGTATTATGAATCAGTCATTTCAGGACTCCAGCAACATTCTGGTCCTTTTGAGAGTTGTAAACTTGTATCTGGTAGTACAAGTCCCTTAGGTTCCTCGGGACAACCAAGGCAAGATTCCCGGAAAAAAGTATAATCTTGCCATATTTGGATGTAACTCTGGTCTTAAGATGGCTTGGAAATCCTTAAATTTTCATTTGTACTTTTATCTGGAGAGGGGCTGAGGGTTTTGCTGTTGCCAAATATTTAAAACAAATTATAACAATGTAACCAGGAATCATGGATTCCACGTCACTTGGAAACATCTGGGCATCTGCATTTTGTTTACAAAGTTTTGGGAATCACATAGACAGGGAAAATCAGGACATGTTGCTGAGAACGGAAAGGGAATCCGGTTCTTGGAGTTCTTGATCACGTAAATCTACAAGGTCTCTTGATAAGGTTTAATCAGCAATCTGGGCTTCTATGTCGCCACATTTTTAGGGTGTCTTTTGAAAAGGGAACCAGGAAACTTGGGTTACAATTACACAAAAACTTTATGGGAGTCTTTCTTTTGATATCCAAGCAACTGGAATTCTAGGTCACCAGGAAATGTCTCGGCGTCTTGCTGAGACTGAAGCAAGAATTTCAGTAATGGGAGTCCTCATATACAGAGCACTAAAAGACCTGTTGCTACAGAAGAATAAGGAATATTGCTTACACGAGTCCTGCATCCCAGAAATCTACAGAGCGTCCTGCTAAGAGATAAGAACCAATCTGGTTTTAGAAGTAGGTATCTGGATAATGGGAGTCCTCATATACAGGAAACTGCACTGTCTATTGTTAAGGAAGAATAAGGAATTTGGGTTGCATATGTCCTCAATCCCAAAAAAAACCTTCAGGGTGTCTTGCTAAGGGCTAAACACGAATTTAGGTTTTTGAAGCATAATCTAGCGAAATGAAATCCTTATATACAGGCTAATGCACGGATTTTTCCCAAGAAAGAATGAGGAATCTGTCTGACATGAGTTCTCAATCCCCAAGAAACTAAACAGCGTCTTCCTAAGGTCTAAACAAGCATCAGGGTTTCGACGCATGTATGTGGGAAAGGGAGTACTCATATTCAGGCAACTGCACAGCTGTTGCTAAAAATAAGGAATCTGGGTTATATGAGTCCTCAGCCCTGAAAATCTACAGGGCATCTTGCTGACGGCTAAAGAAGAATCAGGGATTCGAGGCACGAATGTGTGTAATAGCAGACCTCAAATACAGGAAACTACATGGCCTCTTGCTAAGAAAAATGAAGAAATCTGTTTCCACGGTTCCTCTATAAAAAATTTTACATGGTGTCTTTCTAAGTGCTAAACAATATCAGGGTTTCAAAACAGGAATCTAGGGAAAGAGAGTCCTCATATAGAGGACACTACACGGACTTTTACTAAGGAAGAATATAGAATTTTTGTTGTATGAGTCCTCAAACC
This sequence comes from Carlito syrichta, assembly GCF_000164805.1. Classification (NCBI taxonomy): domain Eukaryota; kingdom Metazoa; phylum Chordata; class Mammalia; order Primates; family Tarsiidae; genus Carlito; species Carlito syrichta. The sequence continues at coordinate 295,043 of NW_007257471.1, forward strand.
AAAAAATTCCCAAGATGTCTGTTATGGGACAAACAAGAAACAGGGCTTCAAGATCCCCAAATGTTTCAGAGCAATTTAGCATGCGCATATTATGAATCAGTCATTTCTGGATTGCAGAAACATTCGGGTCCTCTTGAAATTTGCAAACTGTTATCGGGCACTCCAATCAATTAGGTTCCTCGGAAAAACTAAGGCCAGATTCGAGGACAAAAATAATCTTCTTGCCATATTTGGTAGTCACTGTGGCCTTAAGGTCAACCCTGCAATCCTTCCCCTTCCGTTTCTCTTTTTATTTTGAAAGGGGAACAGAGTTTTGCAGTTGCCAACGGTTTAGTACTTATTTTTAAAAGTAAACAGGAATCATGGATTCCACGACCCTAGGAAACTTCTGGGCATCTGTCTCTTTATATACAGCGTTTTGAATCCACATTGTCAGGGAAAGTCAGGGCATCTTGCTGAGATAGATAAGGAAATCCGGTTCTAGGAGTTCTCATTAACCTGAATCTACAGGACCTCTAGATAAGGTTTAATCAGACATTTGGGCTTCGGGTCCCTATATTATTCAGAGCTACTTGCTCCATGGATACGTTAAATCTGTCATTACAGATCCACAGTAACTATCTGGTCCTCTTGCTAGTTTTAATCAAGATCTGGCCCTACAAATCCTTTTGTGTCATAGGAATATCTACGACCATAATCATGCTTCCCAGAATCAAAAGTCATATTGGTACAAAATCCCTCTATTCAGGTGACCTCATACTACAGAAAATTATTGTGGGTGAGCCGGTCGGAATTGGGACTTGATATCCAAACTACTGAAATTCTCGGTCACCAGGAACTGTCTCGGCATCCTGTTGATTGAAGCAGGAAGCTGGGTAATGGGAGTCATCATATACAGGAAACTGCACGTCATATTGCTAAGGAAGTATAAGGAATCTTGGTTACATGAGTCCTCAATTCCAAAACTACAGGCTGTCTTCCTAATAGGTAAACATGAATCCGATTATTGAAGTCGGGATCTTGGTAATGGGAGTTATCACATACCGGAAACTTCACTGCATATTGCTAAGTAGGAATAAGTAATCTGCGTTACTTGTGTCCTCAATCTCAAAAATACTCCAGGTCGTCTTGCTATGGGCTAAACAAGAATCAGGGTGTTTTCGAGCATGAATCTGGGGAATTGGAGTCCTTATATACAGGCAACTACATGACCTTTTGCTAAGAACGAATAAGGAATCTGGGTTACATGAGTCCTCAATCGCATAAATCCATAGGGCATCTTGGAAAGGGCTAAAAAAGAATCAGTGTTTCGAAGCAGGTTCTATGTAATGAGAGTCCTAATATACAGGAAAAAACACGGCCCTTCTCAAGTATGAAAAAGAATCAGGGTAAGAGCACTCCACAGTCCTAAAAATCAACAGGCCATCTGCTGTGTGCTAAACAAGAATCAGGGTTTAGAAGCTGCAATATCGGTAACAGCAGTCCTCATATACAGAACCTACACAATCTCTTGCTAAGGAGAAATAAGAAACCTGTTTTACACGGTTCCACCATCACAATATCTACATGAAATATTGCTAGGGCTAAACAAGAATCACGATTTCCAAACAGGATTCTCAGGATTCTCATATAGAGGAGACTACACGGCCCCTCACTAAGGAAGAATATGGAATCTGTGATACACTAGTCCCAAATCCGAAAAATTCTCAGAGTGTCTTGCTACAGTATAAACGAGAATCAGTGCTTCAAGCTCTTCTCATGTTTCGGAGAAATTTGACTTGTGGGTATTATGAATCATTCATTTCAGGACTATAGCAACATTCTTGTCCTCTTGAGAGTTGTAAACGTGTATCTGGTAGTACAAGTCCCTTCGGTTACTCGGGACAACTAAGGCCAGATTCTCGGAACAAAAGTACCATCTTGCCGTATTTGGATGTAGCTCTGGTCATAAGATAAACTTGGTAATCCATAAATTTCCACTTGTACTTTTATTTGGAGAGGGGACGAGGGTTTTGCAGTTGCCAAATATTTAGTACGAATTACTGAATTGGAACTAGGAATCATGGATTCCACGTCCCTAGGAAACATCTAGGCATCTGCATTGTTGTATACAGAGTTTTGGAATCCATATAGACAGAGAAAATCTGGGCATCTTTGCTGAGAACGGGAAGGGAATCTGGTTCTTGGACTTCTCAATCGCCTAAATCTACAAGGTCTCTTGATAAGGTTTAATCAGCAAACTGGGGTTCTATGTCGCCACATTTTTAGGGTGTCTTTTGAAAATGGAACCAGGAATCTTGGGTTCCAATTCCACAATAACTTTATGAGAATTTTTCTCTTGATATCCAAGCAACTGGAATTCTGGGTCACCAGGAAATATCTCGGCATCTTGCTGAGAATGAAGTAGGAATTTCAGTAATGTGAGTCCTCATGTACAGAACACCACACACCTGTTTTTACGGAAAATAAGGAGTCTTGCTTACACGAGTCCTCCATCCCAGAAATCTACAGAGAGTCTTCCTAAGAGATAAGCACCAACCAGGTTTTGGAAGTAGGAATCTGGATAATAGGAGTCCTCATATACAAGAAACTGCACTGTCTATTGCTAAGGAATAATAAGGAACCTGGTTTACACGTGTTCTTAGTCCCCCAAAAACTTCAGGGTGTCTAGCTATGGGCTAAACACGAATTTGGGTTTTTGAAGTCTAAACTAGGGAAATGAAATCCTCATATACAGGCTAATACACGGACTTTTCCCAAGAAAGAATGAGGAAGCTGGTTGACATTTGTTCTCCATCCCCAAGAAACTAGACGGCGTCTTCCAAAGGGTTAAAGCAGCATCAGGGTTTCGACGCATGAATGTGGGAAAGGTAATACTCATATACAGGCAAGTACACGGCTTTTGCTAAAAATAAGGAATCAGGGTTATACGCGTCCTCAGTCCTAAAAATCTACATGGCATCTTGCTGACGGCTAAATAAGAATCAGGGATTCGAGGCATGGATGTGGGTAATAGCAGACATCATATACAAGAAACCACATGGCCTCTTACTAACAAAAAAGAAGAAATCTGTTTTCCAGGGTTCCTCTATCAAAAAATCAACATGGCATCTTCCTAAGGACTAAACAATTATCAGGATTTCAAATCAGGAATCTAGGGAAAGAGAGTCCTCATGTAGAGGACACTATATGGCCTCTGATGAAAGAAGAATAAAGAATCTTTGTTGTATGAGTCCTCAATCCAAAAAATTCCCAGGATATCTGCTATAGGACAAAGAAGAAACAGGGCTTCGAGCTCCCCAAATGTTTCGGAGCAATTTAGCATGCGGATATTACGAATCGGGCATTTCAGGACTCCAGTAACAATCTAGTCCTCTTGAAATTTGTAAACCGGTATCAGTCACTCCAATCCGTTAGGTTCCTCGGAACAACTGAAGCCAGAATCCAGGACAAAAGAATCTTCTTGCCATATTTGGTAGTAAATGTGGCCTTATGGTGAACCCTGTAATCCTTCACCTTCCGTTTCTCTTTTTATTTTGAGAGGGGCCAAGAGTTTTGCAGTTGCCAAAGGTTTAGTACATATTTTTAAACGTAACCAGGAATCATGGATTCCACATCCCTAGGAAACTTCTGGGCATATGTGTTTTTGAATACAGAGTTTGGAATCCACATTGACAGGGAAAATCAGGGCATCTTGCTGAGAATGAAAGGAAATGCGGTTCTAGGAGTTCCCATTACCTGGAAACCACAGGACCTCTTGATAAGGTTTAATCAGCAATCTGGGCTTCTGGATCCCTACATTTTTCAGAGCTACTTGATCCGTGGATATGCAAAATCTGTCATTACGTATCCACAGAAACTTTCTGGTCATCTTGTTAGTTGTAATCAAGGATCTGGCCCTACAAATCCTTTTGTGTCCAAGGAACATGTACGACCATAATCATGTTCCCCAGAATCAAAAGGCATATTGGTACTAAATCCCTTGATAAAGGATACCAAAATTGACAGAAAATTCTTGTGGGCAGGCAGGTCAGAATTGGGATGTTGGGTTTTGAAGATTCCACATTTTGGGGTGGTATTTTGAAGGCGAACCAGGAATTTTGGATTCCAGTTCCCAAAGGAAGTTAGGGGAGTTTTTCTCTTGATATCCAAACAACTGAAATTCTCGGGCACCAGGAACTGTCTCGGCTTCCTGCAGAGTGTAGCGGGAAGCTGGGTAATGGGAGTCATCATATACAGGAAACTACACATCATACTGCTTAGGAAGTATAAGGAATCTTGGTTACATGAGTCCTCAATCCCAAAAACTACAGGCCGTCTTCCTAAGACGTAACCACAAATCAGGTTTTTGAAGTAGGAATCTGGGTAATGGGAGTCCTCACATACAGGAAATTTCACTGCCTATTGCTAAGTAAGAATAAGGAATGTGTGTTACTCGTGTCCTCAATCCCAAAAAAACTTCAGGCCGCCTTGCTATGGGCTAAACATGAATCAGGTTGTTTCTAGCATAAATCTGGGGAAATGGAGTACTTATATACAGGCTACTACATGACCTTTTGCTAAGAAAGAATAAGGAATCTGTGTTACACGAGTCCTCAGTCCAAAAAATTTACAGGGCATCTTGAAAGGGCTAAAAAACAATCAGAGTTTCGAAGCAGGATCTATGTAATGAGAGCCCTAATATACAGGAAAATACTCGGCCCCTTGTCAAGGAAAAAAAAAGAATCAGGGTTATAGCAGTCCTCAGTCTTAAAGATCAACAGGCCATCTGCTGTGGGCTAAAAAAGAATCAGGGTTTAGAAGCTGCAACATAGGTAACAGCAGTCATCATATACAGAATCTACACTACCTCTTGCTAAACAGAAATAAGAAACCTGTTTTACACGGTTCCTCTGTCACAATATCTACATGATATCTTGCTAAGGCCTCAAAAATAATCAGGGTTTTCAAACAGGGTTCTGGGGAAAGGGAGTGCTCTTATACAGGACATTACACGGCTATTCGCTAAGGAAGAATAAGGAATCTGTGATACACTAGTCCCCAATCCGAAAATATTTTAGGGTGTCTTGCTACGAAATAAATAAGAATCAGTGCTTCGAGCTCATCTCTTGTTTCAGAGATATTTGGCTTATGGGTATTATGAATCAGGCTTTTCAAGACTCCAGCAACATCCTGGTCCTCTTGAGAGTTGTAAATGGGTGTCTGGTAATACAAGTCCCTTAGGTTCCTTGGGGCAGCTAAGGCCCGATTCCCAGAACAAAAGTATCGTCTTGCCGTATTTGGATGTAACTCTGGTCTTAAGATGGCTTAGTAATCCTTAAATTTCTGTTTGTACTTTTATTTGGAGAGGAACCGAGGGTTTTGCTCTTTCCAAATATTTAGTACGAATTATTACAATGTAGCTGGGAATCATGGATTCCACGTCCCTAGGAGACATCAGGGCATCTTCATTTTTGTATACAGATTTTTGGAATCCACATAGACGGGAAAATAAGGGCATCATGCTGAGAACGGAAAGGAAATCCTGTTCTTGGAGTTCTCAATCGCCTAAATATACAAGGTCTCTTGATAAGGTTTAATCAGCAATCTGGGTTTCTATGTGGCCACATTTTTAGCGTGTCTTTTGAAAATGGAACGAGGAATCTTGGTTTCCAATTCCACAAGAAATTTATGGAAGTCTTTCTCTTGCTATCCAAGCAACTGGAATTCTAGGTCACCATGAAATGTCTCAGCATCTTGCTGAGAATGAAGCAGAATTTTCAGTAATGGGAGTCCTCATATACAGAAGACCACACGACCTGTTGCTATAAAAGAATAAGGAATCTTGTTTACACGAGTCCTCCATCACAAAAAACTACAGAGCGACTTGCTAAGACATAACCACCAGTCAGGTTTTGGGAGTAGGATTATGGATAATGGCAGTCCTCATATACAGGAAACTGCACTGTCTATTCCTAAAGAAGAATAAGGAATCTGGTTCACACGTGTCCTCTATCGCTCAAAAAAATTCAGGGTGTCTTGCTAAGGGCTAAACACGAATTAGGGTTTTTGAAGCATAATCTAGGGTAATGAAAGCCTCATATACAGGCAACTTCACGGACATTTCCTAAGAAAGAATAAGGATCTGGGTGACATGCTTTCTTAATCCCCAAAAAACACAGCGTCTTCCTAAAGTCTAAACAACCATCAGGGTTTCGACGCATGATTCTGGGAAAGAGAGTACTAATATACAAACAACTGCACCGTTATTGCTAAAAATACAGCATCTGGGTTATCCGATTCCTCAGTCCTGAAAATCTAGAGGGCAACTTGCTGACGGCTAAAGAAGAATCAGGGATTCAAGACATGAATGTGGGTAATAGCAGTCCTCATATACAAGAAACTACAAGTCCTCTTGCTAAGAAAAAAGAAGAAATCTGTTTTCCATGGTTCCTCTATAAAAAAAATCTACATGGCGTCTTCCTAAGGGCTAAACAAGTATCAGGCTTTCAAAACAGGAATGTAGGGAAAGAGATTCCTCATAAAGAGGACACTACATGCACTTTGACTAACGAAAATAAACAGTCTTTGTTGTATGAGTCCTCAATCCAAAAAGTTCCCAAGATGTTTGCTATGGGCCAAAGAAGAAACAGGGCTTCGAACTCCCCAAATGTTTCGGAGCAATTTAGCATGCAGATATTACGAATCAGTCTTTTCAGGACTCCAGCAACATTCTGGTCATCTTGAAATTTGTAAACCGGTATCAGGCACTCCAATCCGTTAGGTTCCTCAGAACAACTAAGGCCAGATTCTAAGACAAAAAGAATCTTTTGCCATATTTGATAGTAACTGTGGCCTTAAGGTGAAGCCTGTAATCCTTCCCCTTCCGTTTCTCTTATTATTTTGGGAGGAGACAAGAGTTTTGCAGTTGCTAAAGGTTTAGTACGTATTTTTAAAAGTAACAAGGAATCATGAATTCCACGTCCCTAGGAAACTTCTGGGCATCTGACTTTTTGTATACAGAGTGTCCAATCCACATCGACAGAGAAAATCAGGGCGTCTTGCTGAAAATAAAAAGGAAGTCCGGTTCTAGCAGTTCGTATTATCTGGAATATACAGGGTCCCTTGATAAAGTTTAATCAGCAATCTGGGCTTCAGGGTTCCTACATTTTTCACAGCTGCTTGCTCCGTGGATACACTAAATCTGTCATTACAGATCCACAGGAACATTCTGGTCATCTTGTTAGTTGTATACAAGGATCTGGCCCTACAAATCCTTTTGTGTCCTGGGAACATCTACGACCATAATCATGTTCCCCAGAATCAAAAGGCATATTGGTACAAAATCCCTCGATAAAGGACACCAAAAACTCCAGAAATTCTTGTGGGCAGGCAGGTCGGAGTTGGGATGTTGGATTTCGAAGATTCCACATTTTGGGGAGGTCTTGTGAAGGCGAGCCAGGAATCTTGGATTCCAGTTCCCAAAGGAAATTATGGGAGTCTTTCTCTTGATATTCAAACAACTGGAATGCTCGGTCAACAGGAACTGTCTCGGCTTCCTGCAGAGTGAAGTGGGAAGCTGGGTAATGGGAGTCATCTTAAACAGGAAACTACACATCATACTGCTTAGGAAGTATAAGGAATCTTGGTTACATGAGTCCTCAACCAGAAAAACTACAGGCCGTCTTCCTAAGACATGACCACGAATCAGGTTTTTGAAGTAGGAATCTGGGTAATGGGAGTCCTCACATACAGGAAATTTACTGCCTTTTGTTAGATAAGAATAAGGAATGTGCGTTACTCGTGTCCTCAATCCCCCAAAAATTTCAGGCTGTCTTGCTATGGGCTTAACATGAATCAGGGTGTTTCAAGCATAAATCTGGGGAAATGGAGTCCTTATATACAGGCTACTACATGAACTTTTGCTAAGAAAGAATAAGGAATCTGAGTTACTCTAGTCCTCAATCCAAAAAATCTACAGGGCATCTTGGAAAGGGCTAAAAAAGAATCAGAGTTTCGAAGCAGGATCTATGTAATGAGAGCCGTAATATACAGGAAAATACATGGCCTCTTGCCAAGGAAAAAAAAGAATCGGGGTTACAGCAGTCCTCAGTCCTAAAAGTCAACAGGCCATCTGCTGTGGGCTAAAAAAGAATCAGGGTTTAGAAGCTGCAACCTAGGTAACAGCAGTCCTCGAATACAGAATCTACACGATCTCTTGCTAAACTGAAATAAGAAACCTCTTTTAAACAGTTCCTCTGTCACAATATCTACAAGATATCTTGCTAAGGGCTAAACAAGAATCTGGGTTTCCAAACAGGTTTCTGGGTAAAAGGAGTGCTCTTATACAGGACATTACACGGCCGTTCTCTAAGGAAGAATAAGGAATCTGTGATACACTAATCCCCAATCCGAAAAATTCTCAGAGTGTCTTGCTACGGGATAAATAAGGATCAGGGCTTCGAGCTCATCTCTTGTTTCGGAGATATTTGGCTTATGGGTATAATTAATCAGTCTTTTCAGGAATACAGCAACATTCTGGTCCTCTTGAGAGTTGTATACAGGTATCTCGTAGTACAAGTCCCTTCGACTCCTCGGGACAAATAAGGCCAGATTTCCGGAATAAAAGTATCATCTTGCCGTATTTGGATGTAATTTTGATCTTAAGATTGCTTGGTAATCCTTAAATTTCCGTTTGTACTTTTATTTGGAGAGGGGCAGAGAGTTTTGCTCTTTCCAAATATTTAGTACGAATTATTACAATGTAACATGGAATCATGGATTCCACGTCCCTAGGAAACATCTGGGCATCTGCATTTTTTATACAGAGTTTTGGAATCCACATAGACAGGGAAAATCAGGGCAACATGCTGAGAACAGAAACGGAATCCTGTTCTTGGAGTTCTCAATCGCCTAAATATGCAAGATCTCTTGATAAGGTTTAATCAGCCATCTGGGTTTCTATGTCGCCACATTTTTAGTGTGTCTTTTGAAAAGGGATTAAGGAATCTTGGTTTCCAATTCCACAAGAACTTTTGGGAGTCTGTCTCTTGATATCCAAGCAACTGGAATTCTGGGTCACCAGGAAATGTCTCGGAATCTTGCTTAGAATGAAGCAGGAATTTAAGTAATGTGAGTCGTCATATACAGTACAATACATGACCTCTTGTTACTGAGAATAAGGAATCTTGGTTACACGAGTCCTCCATCCCAGAAATCTACAGAGTGTCTTGCTAAGATATGAACCAACCAGATTTTGGAAGTATGAATCTGGATAATGGGAGTCCTCATACACAGGAAACTGCACTGTCTATTGCTAAGGGAGAATAAGGATTCTGGTTTACACGTGTCCTCAGTCCCCAAAAAATCTTCAGGGTGTCTTGCTAAAGGGTTTTCGAAGTGTAATCTAGCGAAATGAAATCCTTATATACAGGTTAATGCACGAACTTTTCCCAAGAAAGAATGAGGAATCTGGCTGACATGTGTTTTGAATCCCCAAGAAAGTACACGGCGTCTCCCTATGGGCTCAACAAGCATCAGGGTTTCAACGCATGTGTGTGGGAAAGGGAATACTTATATACAGGCAACTACACGATTGTTGCTAAAAATAAGGAACCTGGGTTATACGAGGTCTCATTCCTGAAAATCTACAGGGCATCTTGCTGATGGCTAAAGAAGAATCAGGGATTTGAGGAATGAATGTGGGTAATAGGAGATCTCATATACAAGAAACGACATGACCTCTTGCTAAGAATAAAGAAGAAATCTGTTTTCCACGGTTCCTCTATCAAAAAAAATCTACATCGTGTCTTCCTTAGGGCTTAAAAAGGATCAGGCCTTGAAAACAGGAATCTGGAGAAAGAGACTCCTCATATAGAGGACATTACGTGGCCTTTGATTAAGGAAGAATAAAGAATCTTTTTTGTACGAGTCCACAATCCAAAATAATGCCAGGGTGTCTGCTATGGGACAAACAAGAAACAGGGCTTCGAGCTCACCAAATGTTTTCGAGCAATTTAGCATGCGGATATTACGAATCATTCACTTCAGGACTCCAGCAGCATTCTGGTCCTATTGAAATTTGTAAACGAGTATTGGGCACTCCAATCTGTTAGGTTCCTCAGAAAAACTAAGGCCAGATTCCAGGAGAAAACGAATCTGCTTGCCATATTTGCATGTAACTCTGGCCTGAATGTGAACACTGTAATCCTTAACCTTCCTTTTCTTGTTTTATTTTGAGAGGGGACAAGAATTTTGAATTTGCCAAATCTTTAGTACGTATTTTAAATGAAACCAGAAATCATGGGTTCCACACCCATAGGAAAGTTCTGGGCATACGTCTTTTTGAATACAGAGTTTGGAATCCACATCGACTGTGAAAATCAGGGCATCTTGCTGAGAACGAAAAGGAAATCCAGTTCTAGGATTTCTCATTAACCGGAATCTAAGGGCCTCTTGAAAAGATTTAAACAGCAATCTGGGCATCTGGGTCCCTGCATTTTTCAGAGCTATTTGCTCCGTGAATACGCTAAAAATGTCATTAAACATCCACAGGAACATTCTGGTCCTCTTGTTCGTCGTAATCAAGTATCTGTCCCTACAAATCCTTTTGTGTCCTAGGAACATCTACGACCATAATCATGTTCCCAGAATCAAAAGGCATATTGCTACAAAATCCAACGATTCAGGTCACCTCAAACTAAAGAAAATTCTTGTGGGCATGCACGTCGGAATTGGGATTTAGGTTTTGAAGATTCCACATTTAGGGGAGGACTAGTGAAGGGGAACCAGGCATCTTTGATTCCAGTTCCTAAAGATCATTACGGGAGTCTTTCTCTTGATATCCAAACAACTGGAATTCTCAGTCACAAGGAACTGTCTCAGCATCCTGCATAGTGAAGCAGGAAGCTGGGTAATGGGAGTCATCATATACAGGAATCTAGACGCCATATTCCTAATGAAGTATAAGGAATCTTGGTTACATGAGTCTCAATCCCAAAAACTACAGGCCGTCTTCCTAAGAGGTAACCATGAATCAGGTTTTTGAAGTCAGAATCTGGGTAATGGGTATCCTCACATACAGGAAACTTCACTGCCTATTGCTAAGTAAGAATAAGAGATCTGCATTATTCGTGTACTCAATCCCAAAAAACTTCAGGTCATCTTGCTATGGACTAAATACGAATCAGGTTGTATTCGAGCATGAATCTGGGGAAATGGAGGACTTATATACGGGCAACTTCATGACCTTTTGCTAAGAAACAATAAGGAGTCTGGGTTACATGAGACCTCAATTCCAAAAATATGCAGGGCATCTTGGAATGGACTAAAAAAGAATCAGAGTTTCGAAGCAGGATCTATGTTTTGGGAGTCCTAATATACAGGAAAATACACGTCCCCTTGCCAAGCAAGAAAAAAAATCGGGGTTATAGCATTCCTCAGTCCTAAATATCAACAGACCATATGCTATGGGCTAAACAAGAATCATGGTTTAGAAGCTGAAACGTTGGTAATAGCAGTCCTCATATACAGAATATACACGAACTCTTGCTATGGAGAAATGAGGAAACATTTGAAAAAGGTCACAATATCTACATGACATCTTGCTAAGGGCTAATCAAGAATCAGGGTTTCCAAACAGGATACTGGGGAAACGGAATCTCATATACAGGACACTAAACTGACCCTCGCTATGGAAGAATAAGGAATCAGTGATTCACTAGTACCTAATCCGATAAATTCTCAGGGTGTGTTGCTACGGGATAAGCGATAATTAGGGCTTCGAGCGCGTGTCCTGTTTCAGAGATATTTGGCTTGTGGGTGTTATGAATCAGTCATTTCAGGACTCCAGCAACATTCTGGTACTCTTGAAAGTTGTACACGTTTATCTGGTAGTACAAGTCCCTTAGGTTCCTTGGGACAACTAAGGCAGGATTCCCGGAAAAAAAAGTATCATTTTGCTGTATTTGAATGTAACTCTGGTCTTAAGATGGCTTGATAATTCTTAAATTTCCGTTTGTACTTTTATTTGGAAAGGGGCCGAGGGTTTTGCTGTTGCCAAATATTTAGTTTGAATCATTACAATGAACCAGGAATCATGGGTTCCACGTCCCTAGGAAACATCTGGGCATCTGCATTTTTGTATACAGAGTTTTGTAATCCACATAGACAGGGAAAATCAGGGCATGTTGCTGAGAACGGTAAGGGAATCCGGTTCTTGGAGTTCTTGATCACGTAAATCTACAAGGTCTCTTGATACGGTTTAATCAGCAATCTGGGCTTCAATGTCGCCAATTTTTTAGAGAGTCTTTGAAAAGGGAACCAGGAATCTTGGGGTCCAATTCCACAAGAACATTATGGGAGTCTTTCTCTTGATATCCAAGAAATGGGAATTCTAGGTCATCAGGAAATGTCACGGCGTCTTGCTGAGAATGAAGCAAGAATTTCAGTATTGGGAATCCTCATACAGAACACTACAAGACCTATTGCTATGGAAGAATAAGGAATATTGCTTACACGAGTTCTGCATCCCAAAATATACAGAGCGTCTTGCTAAGAGATAAGCACCAATCAGGTTTTAGAAGTAGGAATCTGGATAATGGGAGTCCTCCTATACAGCCAACTGCACTGTCTATTGCTAAGGAAAATAAGGAATCGGGGTTGCTTATGTCCTCAATAACAAAAAAAATTCAGGATGTCTTCCTAAGGGGCAAACACGAATTTGGGTTTCTGAAGTATAATCTAGGGAAATGAAATCCTCATATTCAGACTAATGGACGGACTTGTCCCTTGAAAGAATAAGGAATCATGGTCACATGTGTTCTCGACGCCCAACAACTACACGGAGTCTTCCTGAGGGTTAAAAAAGCATCAGGGCTTCGACACATGTATGTGGGAAAGGGAGTACTCATATACAGGCAACTACATGGCTGTTGCTAAAAATAAGGAATCTGGTTCTATGAGTCCTCAGTCCTGAAAATCTACAAGGCATCTTGCTGACGGCTAAAGAAGAATCAGGGATTCGAGGCATAAATGTGGGTAATAGCAGACTTCACATACAGGAAACTACATGGCCTCTTGCTAAGAAAAAAGAAGAAATCTAATTTCCACGGTTCCTCTATCAAAAAATCTACATCGCGTCTTCCTAAGGGGTAAAAAAGAATCAGGTTTTCAAAACAGGAATCTAGGGAAAGAGAGTCCTCATTTAGAGGATACTACATGGCCTCTGACTAAGAAAGAATAAAGAATCTTTGTTGTACGAGTCCTCAATCCAAAAAATTCCCAGGGTGTCTGCTACGGGACAAACAAGAAACAGGGCTTCGAGCTCCCCAAATGTTTCGGAAAAATTTAGCTTGCGGATATTACGAGTCAGGCAATTCAGTACTCCAGCAACATTCTGGTCCTCTTGAAATTTGTAAACGGGTATCCGGCACTCCAATCCTTTCGGTTCCTCGGAACAACTAAGGCCAGATTCCAGGATCAAACGAATCTTCTTGCCATATTTGAATGTAACTCTGGCCTTAAGGTGAACCCTGTAATACTTCACCTTCCATTTCTCTTTTTGTTTTGAGAGGGGACAAGAGTTTTGCAGTTGTCAAATGTTTAGTAGGTATTTTTAAAGGTATCCAGGAATCATGGGTTCCACGTCCCTAGGAAATTTCTGGGCAAACGTCTTTTTGAATACAGAGTTTGGAATCCACATTGACAGTGAAAATCAGGGCATCTTGCTGAGTACGAAAAGTAAATCCTGTTACAGGAGAACTCATTAACCGCAATATACAGGGCTTCTTGATAAGGTTTAATCAGCAATCTGGGATTCTGGGTCCCTACGTTTTTCAGAGGTGCTTGCTCCGTGGATACGTTAAAATTGTCATTACAGATCCACAGGAACTCTCTGGTCCTCTTGTTCGTTGTAATCAAGGATCTGGCCCTAGAAATCCTATTGTGTCCTAGGAACATCTATGACCATAAACATGTTTCCCACAATCAAAACTCATATTGGTACAAAATCCCTCGATTCCGGAGACCCCAAACTACAGAAATTTCTTGTGGGCAGGTAGATCGAAACTGGAATGCTGAATTGAAGATTGCACATTTTGGGGAAGTCTTGTGAAGAGTATTCAAGGATCTTGGATTCCAGGTCCCAAAGAACATTAAAGGAGTCTTTCTCTTCATATACAAACACCTGGAATTCTCAGTCACCAGGAACTGTCTCGGCATCCTGCAGAATGAAGCAGGAAGCTGGGTAATGGGAGTCATCATATGCAGGAAACTACACGTCATATTGTAAGGAAGTATAAGGAATCTTGGTTACATGAGTCCACAATCCCAAAAACTACAGGCCATCTTCCTTGAGGTAATCACAGATCAGGTTTTTGAAGTCGGAATCTGGGTAATGGGAGTCCTCACATACAGGAAACTTCACTGCCTATTGCTAAGTAAGAAGAAGGAAACTGCGTTGCTTGTGTTATCAAGCCCAATATAAACTTCAGGTCGTCTTGCTATGTGCTAAACTCGAATCAGGGTGTTTTCGAGCATGAATCGGGGGAAATGAAGGCCTTATATACAGGCAACTACATGACCTTTTGCTAAGAAAGAATAAGGAATCTGGGTTATACGAGTCCTCAATCCCAAAAATCTACAGGGCATCTTGTTAAGGGCTAAAATAGAATCAGAGTTTCGAAGCAGAATCTATGTAATGAGAGTCCTAATATACAGGAAAATACACGGCCCCTTGCCAAGGAAGAAAAAGAATTGGGGTTATAGCAGTCCTCAGTGTTAAAAATCAAGAGAACCTCTGCTGTGGGCTAAACAATAATCAGCGATTAGAAGTTGCAACATCGGTAATACAAATCCTCCTATACAGAATCTACACTATCTCTTGCTAAGGAGAAATAAGAAACCTATTTTGCACGGTTCCTCCGTCACAATATCTACATGACATCTTGCTAAGGGCTAAACAATAATTTGGGTTTCAAAACAGGATTCTGGGGAAAGGGAGTCCTCATATACAGGACACTACGTGGCCCCTCGCTAAAGGAAGAATATTTAATCTGTGATACACTAGTCCCCATTCCGAAAAATTCTCAGGCTGTCATGCTACGGGTTAAACAAGAATCAGGGCTTCAAGCTCGTCTCATGTTTCGGAGATATTTGATGTGTGGGTATAATAAATCAGTCATTTCAGGACTCCAGCAACATTCTGGTCCTCTTGAGATTTGTAAACGGGTATCTGGTAGTACAAGTCCCTTAGTTTCCTCGGGACAACAAAGGCCAGATTCCCGGAACAACAGTATCATCTTGCCATATTTGGATGTAAATCTGGCCTTAAGATGAACTTGGTAATTGTTAATTTTCCGTTTGTACTTTTGTTTGGAGAGGGGCCGAGGGTTTTGCATTTTCAAAGTATTTAGTACGAATTATTACAATATAACCAGGAATCATGGATTCCACGTCCCCAGGAAACATCTGGGCATCTGCATTTTTGTATTCAGAGTTTTGGAATCCACATAGGGAAAATCAGGGCATCTTGCTGAGAACCTAAAGGGAATTCGTTTCTTGAAGTTCTCAATTGCCTAAATCTACAAGTTCTCTGATAATGTTTAATCAACAATCTGGGTTTCTATGTCGCCACATTTTGAGGGTGTCATTTGAAAAGGGAACTAGGAATCTTGGTTTCCAATTCCACAGAACTTTATGGTGTCTTCCTATTGATATCCAAGCAACTGGAATTCTATGTCACCACGAAATGTCTTGGCGTCTTGCTGAGAATGAAGCAGGAATTCCAGTAAAGGGAGTCCTCATATACCGAAAACTACATGACCTGTTGCTACGGAAGTATAAGGAATCTTGGTTACACGAGTCCTCCATCCCAAAAATCTACAGAGCGTCTTGCTAAGAGATAACCACCAAGCAGGTATTGGGAATAGGAATCTGGATAATGGGAGTCTTCATATACAGGAAACTGCACTGTCTATTGCTAAGGAAGAATAAGGAATCTGGTTTACACTTGTCTTGAACCAACAAAAGAACGTCGGGGTGTCTTGCTAAGGGCTCAATACGAATTTGGGTTTTTGAAGTATAAACTAGGGAAATGAAAGACTCATATAAGGCAGTTGCACGGACTTTTCCTAAGGAAGAATAAGGAATCTGAGTGACATGTGTTCTCAATCCCCAAAAAACTAAACAGCGTCTTCCTAAGGTCTAAACAAGCATCAGGTTTTTGACGCATATATCTGGGAAAGGGTGTACTCATATACCGGCAAGTGCATGGCTGTTCTAAAAATAGTGATTCTGTGTAATACAAGTCCTCAGTCCTGAAAATCTAAGGGCATCTTGCTGACGGTTAAAAAAGAATCAGGGAGTAGAGGCATGAATATGGGTAATAGCAGTCCACATATACTGGAAACAACACGGCCTCTTGTTAAGAAAAAATAAGATATCTGTTTCCCACGGGTCCTCTATCAATAAATCTACATGTCGTCTTACTAAGGGCTACACAAGAATCAGGGTTTCGAAAAAGGAATCTAGGGAAAGAGAGTCCTCACATAAAGGACACTACACAGCCTCCAAATAAGGATGAATAAAGAATCTTTGTTGTATGAGTACTCAATGCAAAAAATTCCCAAGTTGTCTGCTATGGGTCAAACAAGAAACAGGGCTTCAAGCTCCCCAAATGTTTCGGAGCAATTTAGCATGCAGATATTAAAAATCGGTCATTTCAGGACTCCAGCAACATTCTGGCCCTCTTGAAAGTTGTAAACGGGTATCTGGCACTCCAAGTCCGTTAGGTTCCTCGTAACAACTAAGGCCAGATTCCAAGACAAAAAGAATGTTCTTGCCATATTTGAATGCAACTCTGGTCTGCAGCTGAACACTGTAATCCTTCCCCTTCCATTCCTGTTTTTATTTTGAGAGGGGACATGGGATTTGCAGTTGCCAAATGTTTAGTACGTATTTTTAAAGGTAACCAGGAATCATGGATTCCACGTCCCTTGGAAACTTCTGGGCATCTGTCTTTTTGTATATAGAGTTTGGAATTCACATCGACAGGGAAAATCAGGGTATATTGCTGAGAACGAAAAGGAAATCGGTTCTAGGAGTTCTCATTTAGCGGAATCTACTGGTCTCTTGATAAAGTTTAATCAGTTATCTGGGCTTCTGGGTCCCTACATTTTTCAGAGCTACTTGCTTTGTGGATACGCTAAATCTGTCATTAATTATCCACAGGAACTTTCTGTTCCTCTTGTTAGTTGTATTCATGTACCTTGCCCTACAATTCCTTTTGTGTGCTAGGAACATCTAGGACAATAATCATGTTTTCCAGAATCAAAAGGCATATTGGTAAAAAATCCCTCGATTCAGGAGACCTCAAACTACAGAAAATTCTTGTGGGCAGGCAGGTGGGAATTGGGATGGTGGGTTTTGAAGATTTCACATTTTCTGAAGGCCTTGTGATGGGAACAAGGATTCTTGGATTCCAGTTCACAAAGAATATTATGGGAGTCTTTCTCTTGATATCCAAACTACTGGAATCCTCGGTCACCAGGAACTGTCCCGGCATCCTGCAGAGTGAAGCAGGAAGCTGGGTAGTGGGCGTAATCATATACAGGAAACTACATGTCATATTGCTAAGGAAGTATAAGAAATCTTGGTTAAATGATTCCACAATCACAAAAACTACATGTCATCTTCCTCAGAGGTAACCACGAATCAGGATTTTGAAGTTGGAATCTGGGTAATGGGAGTCATCACATACAGGAGACTTTACTGCGTTATTACTAAGTAAGAATAAAGAATCTGTGTTACTCGTGTCCTCAATTCCAAAAAAAACTTCAGGTCGTCATTCTATGTGCTAAACACGAATCAGGGTGTTTTCAAGCATGAATCTGGGGAAATTGAGGCCGTATATAGTGGCAACTACATGACCTTTTGCTAAAAGAATAAGGAATCTGGGTTACACGATTCCTCAATTGCAAAAATCTACAGGGTATCTTGGAAAGGGCTAAATAAGAATCAGAGTTTTGAAGCAGGGTCTATGTAATGAGAGTCTTAATATACAGGAAAATACACAGCCCTTTGCCAAGGAAGAAAAATAATCGGGGTTATAGCTGTACTCAGTGTTAAAAATCAACAGGCCATCTGATGTGATCTTCACAATAATCAGGGTTTAGAAGCTACAACATAGGTAATTGCAGTCCTCAAATACAGAATCTACACAATCTCTTGCTAAGGAGAAATAAGAAACCTGATTTACACGGTTCCACCATCACAATATCTACAGGAAATCTTGCTAAGTTCTAAACAAGAATCACGATTTCCAAACAAGATTTTCGGGAAAGGGAGTCCTCATATAAAGAACACTATACGGTCCCTCGCTAAGGAAGAATAAGGAATCTGTGATACACTAGTCCGCGTTCCAAAAAATTCTCAGGGTGTCTTGATACGGGATAAATGAGAATCAGGACTTCAAGCTCGTCACATGTTTCAGAGATATGTGACTTGTGGGTATTATGAATCATTCATTTCAGGACTCCAGCAACATTCCTGTCCTCTTGAGAGTTGTAAACGGGTATCTGGTAGTACAAGTCCCTTCAGTTACTGGGGACAACTAAGGCCAGATTCTCAGAACAAAAGTATCATATTGCCGTATTTGGATGTAACTTTGCTCTTAAGATGAACTTGATAATCCTTAAATTTCCGTTTGTACTTTTATTTGGAGAGGGGCCGAGGGTTTTGCAGTTGCCAAATATTTAGTATGAATTACTAAAATGGAACCAGGAATCATTTATTCCACCTCCCTAGGAAACATCTGGGCATCAGCATTGTTGTACGCAGAGTTTTGGAATCCATATAGACAGAGAAAATCTGGGCATCTTACTGAGAACGGGATGGGAATTCGGTTCTTGGAGTTCTCAATCGCCTAAATCTACAAGGTCTCTTGATAAGGTTTAATCAGCAATCTGGGGTTCTATGTCATCACATTTTTAGGATGTCTTTTGAAAAGGGAACCAGGAATCTTGGGTTCCATTTCCACAATAACTTTATGAGTCTTTCTCTTGATATCCGTGCAACTGGAATTCTGGGTCACGAGGTAATGTCTCGGCATCTTGCTGATAATGAAGCAGGAATTTCAGTAATGTGAATCTTCATAAACAGACCACTACACGATCTGTTGTTACGGAGAATAAGGAATCTTGGTGACACGAGTCCTCCTTCCCAGAAATCTACAGAGTGTCTTGCTAAGAGATAAGCACCAATCAGGTTTTGTAAGTAGGTATCTGGGTAATGGGTGTCCTCATATACAGGAAACTGCACTGTCTATTGCTAAGGAATAATAAGGAATCTGGTTTACACGTGTCCTCAATCGCCAAAAAAACTTCAGGGTGTCTTGCTAAGGGTTAAACACGAATTTGGGTTTTTGAAGCATAATCTAGGGAAATGAAATCCTCATATACAGGCTAATGCACGGACGTTTCCCAACAAAGAATGTGGAATCTGGCTGACATGTGTTCTCAATCCCCAAGAAAGTAGATGGTGTCTTCTGAAAGGCAAAAGAAGCATCAGGGTTTCAACGCGTGTGTGTGGGAAATGTTGTACTCATATAAAGGCACGTACATGGCTGTTGCTAAAAATAAAAAATCGGGGTTATACGAGTCCTCATTCCTGAAAATATACAGGGCATCTTGCTGACGGCTAAAGAAGAGTCAGGTATTCGAGGCATGAATGTGTGTAATAGCAGACCTCATACACAGGAAACTACATGGCCTCTTCCTAAGAAAAAAGAAGAAATCTATTTTCCACGGTTCCTATATCAAAAAATCTGCATGGCGTGTTCCTAAGGGGTAAACAAGAATCAGGGTTTCAATTCAGGAATCCAGGGAAAGAGAGTCCTCATGTAGAGGACACTACACGGACTCTGACTAAAGTAGAATAAAGAATCTCTGTTGTATGATTCCTCAATCCAAAAAATTCCCAGAATGTCTGCTATGGGACAAACTAGAAACAGGGCTTCAAGCCCCCCAAATGTTTCAGAACAATTTAGCATGCGGATATTATGAATCAGGCATTTCAGGACTGCAGCAACATTCTGGTCCTCTTGAAATTTGTAAACCGGTATCGGGCACTCCAATCCGTTAGCTTCCTTGGAACAACTAAGGCCAGAATCCAGGACAAAAAGAATCTTCTTGCCATATTTGGTAGTAACAGTGGCCTTAAGGTAAACCCTGTAATCCTTCTTTTTCCGTTTCTCTTTTTATTTTGAGAGGGGACAAGAGTTTTGCAGTTGCCAATGGTTTAGTACGTATTTTTAAATGTATCCAGGAATCATGGATTCCACGTCCCTAGGAACTCTCTGGGCAGCTGTCTCTTTGTATACAGAATTGGAATCCACATCGACACGGAAAATCAGGGCATCTTGCTGAGAAAGATAAGGAAATCCGTTTCTAGGGGTTTTCACTAACCGGAATCCACAGGGCCTCTTGATAAGGTTTAATCAGCAATCTGGGCTTCTGGGTCCCTACAGTTTTTAGAGCTACTTGCTCCGTGGATATGCTAAATCTGTCATTACAGATCCACAGTAACTTTCTGGTCCTCTAGTTAGTTGTAATCAAGATATGGCCCTACAAATCTTTTTGTGTCCTAGGAATATCTACGACCATAATCATGTTTCCCAGAATAAAAAGGCATATTGGTACAAAATACCTCGATTCAGGTGACCTCATACTACAGAAAATTATTGTGGGTGGGCAGGTCAGAATTGGGAAGTTGGATTTTGAAGATTACACATTTTGATGAGGCGTTGTGAAGGGGAACCGGGAATCTTGGATTCCAGTTCCCAAAGATTATTATGGGAGTCTTTCTCTTGATATCCAAACTACTGACATTCTCAGTCACCAGGAAATGTCTCGGCATCCTGCAGAGTGAAGCAGGAAGCTGGATAATGAGAGTCGTCATACAGAACACTACACGTCATATTGCTAAGGAAGTATAAGGAATCTTGGTTACATGAGTCCTCAATGTCAAAAACTACAGGCCGTCTTCCTAAGATGTAACCACGAATCAGGTTATTGAAGTCTGAATCTTGGTTTTGGGAGTCATCACATAGAGGAAACTTCACTGCATATTACTAGGTAAGAATAACGAATCTGCGTTACTCATGTCCTCAATCCCAAAAAAACTTCAGGACGTTTTGCTATGGGCTAAACACGAATCAGGGTATTTTCGAGCGTGAATCTTGGGAAATGGAGTCCTTATATACAGGTAACTACGTGACCTTTTGTTACGAACGAATAGGGAATCTGGGTTACACGAGTCCTCAATCGCAAAAATCTACAGGGCATCTTGGAAAGGTCTGAAAAAGTATCAGAGTTTCGAAGCAGGATCTACGTAATGCGAGTCCTAATATACAGGAAAAAACACGGGCCTTGTCAAGTAAGAAAAATAATCAGGGTTATAACAGTCCTCAATCCTAAAAATTAACAGACCATCTGCTGTGGGCTAAAGAAGAATCAGGGTTTAGATGTTGCAAAACCGGTAATAGCAGTCCTCATATACAGAATCTACACGATCTCTTGCTAATGAGAAATAAGAAACCTGTTTTACACGGTTCTGCCATCAAAATATCTACATGAAATATTGCTAAGGGCTAAACAAGAATCACGATTTCCAAACAGGATTCTCGGGAAAGGGAGTCCTCATACACAGAACACTACACGGCCCCTTGCTGAGGAAGAATAAGGAATCTGTGATACACTAGTCCACATTCCAAAAACTCAGGGTGTCTTGATACCAGATAAACGATAATCAGGGCTTCAAGCTCGTCTCATGTTTCGGAGATATTTGACTAGTGGGGATTATGAATCAGTCATTTCAGGACTCCAGCAGCATTCTTGTCCTCTTGAGAGTTGTAAACGCATTTCTGGCAGTACAAATCCCTTCGGGTGCTAGGGACAACTAAGGCCAGATTCTCGGAACAAAAGTATCATCTTTCCATATTTCGACGTAACTCTGGTCTTAAGATGAACTTGGTAATCATTAAATTTCCATGTGTACTCTTATTTGGAGAGGGACCGAGGGTTTTCCAGTTGTCAAATATTTAGTGCGAATTATTAAAATGGAACCAGGAATCATGGATTTCACGTCTCTAGGAAACATCTGGGCATCTGCATTTTTGTATACCGAGTTTTAGAATCCATATAGACAGAGAAAATCTGGGCATCTTGCTGAATTGGGAAGGGAATCCGGTTCTTGGAGTCTCAATCGCCTAAATCTTCAACGTTTCTTGATAAGGTTTAATCAGCAATCTGGGGTTCTATGTTGCCAAATTTTAGGGTGTCTTTTGAAAAGGGGAACCAGAAATCGTGGGTTCCAATTCCACAATAACTTTATGAGAGTTTTTCTCTTGATATCCAAACAACTGGAATTCTGGGTCACCAGGATATGTCTCGGAATCCTGCTGAGGATGAAGCAGGAATTTCAGTAATGTGAGTCCTCATATACAGAATAATACACGTCCTGTTGTTACAGAAAATAAGGAGTCTTGCTTACACGAGTCCTCCATCCCAGAAATCTACAGAGTGTCTTGCTAAGAGATAAGCACCAATCAGGTTTTGGAAGTAGGAATCTGGATAATGGGAGTCCTCATATACAGGAAACTGCAATGCCTATTGCTAAGGAAGAATAAGGAATCTGGTTTACCCGTGTCCTCAATCCACAAAAAACTTCAGGGTGTCTTGCTAAGGGCTAAACACGAGTTTGGGTTTTTGAAGCATAATCTAGGGAAATAAATCCTCATATACAGGCTATTGCACGGACTTTGTGCAAGAAAGAATGACGAATCTGCCTGACGTGTTCTCATCCCCAAGAAACTACATGGCGTCTTCCTAACGGCTAAAGAAGCATCACGGTTTTGACGCATGTACTCATATACAGGCAATTACACTGCTGTTGCTCTAAATAAGGAATCTGTGCTATACGAGTCCTCAGTCCTGAAAATCTACAGGGCATCTTGCTGATGGCTAAAGAAGAATTAGGGTTTCGAGGCATGAATGTGGGTAATAGCCGACCTCATATAAAGGAAACTATATGACCTCTTCCTAAGACAAAAGAAGAAATCTGTTTTCCACGTTCGCTCTATCAAAAAATCTACATGGTGTGTTCCTAAGGGGTAAACAAAATCAGGGTTTCAAATCAGGAATCCAGGGACAGAGAGTCCTCATGTGGAGGACACTACATGGCCTCTGACTAAAGAAGAATAAAGAATCTTTGTTGTATGAGTCCTGAATCCCAAAAATTCCCAGGATATCTGCTATGGGACAAACTAGTAACAGGACTTCGTGCTTCCCAAATGTTTTGGAGCAATTTAGCATGCGTATATTACGAATCAGGCATTTCAGGACTCCAGCAACATTCTGCTCCTCCTGAAATTTGTAAATGTGTATTAGGCACTCCAATTCGTTATGTTCCTAGGAACTACTAAGGCCAGAATCCAGGACAAAAGAATCTTCTTGCCATATTTGGATGTAACTCTCGTCTTAAAGTGAACCCTGTAATCCTTCCCTTTCCATGTCTCTTTTATTTTGAGATGGGACAAGGGTTTTGTAGTTGTCAAATATTTAGTACGTATTTTGAAAGGCAACCAGGAATCATGAAATCCATGTCCCTATGTATCTTCTGGGAAACTGTCTTTTGATATGCTGAGTTTGGAATCCATATCAACAAGAAAAATCAGGGCATTTACTGAGAATGAAAAGGATATCCGGTTATAGGAGTTCTCATTTTCCGAATCTACAGGGCCTCTTGATAAGGTTTAATCAGCAATCTTGGCTTCTGGGTACCTATATTTTCAGAGCTACTTGCTCCGTGAATACACTAAATCTGTCATTACAGATCCTCAGGAACTTTCAGGTCCTCTTCTTAGTTGTAATCAAGGATCTGGCCCTACAAATCCTTTTGTTTCCTAGGTACATCTACGACCATAATCATATTACCGAGAATCAAAAGGTATATTGGTACAAACTTCCTCGATTCATGTAACCTCAACGTACAGAATATTTTGTGGGTGGGCAGGTCAGAATTGAGATGTTGGGTTTGGAAGAGTCCACATTTTGGGGAGTTCTTGTGAAGGGGAACCAGGAATCTTGGATTCCAGTTCCCAATGAACTTTATGGACGTCTTCTCTTGATATCCAGAAAAATTAAATTCTCGGTCACCAGGAGCTGTCTCGGCATCCTGCAGAGTGAAGCAGGAAGCTGGGTAATGGACGTCATCGTATACAGGAAACTACAAGTCATATTGCTAAGGAGTATAAGGAATCTTCCTTATATGAGTCATCAATCCAAAAACTACAAGCCGTCTTCCTAAGAGGTAACCACGAATCTGGTTTTTGAAGTAGGAATCCGGGTAATGGGAGTCTTCACATACAGGAAACTTCTCTGTCTATTGCTAATAATAAGGATTGTGCGTTACTCATGTCCTCAATCCCACAAAAACTTCAGGTCGTCTTGCTATGGGCTAAACACAAATCATGGTGGTTTCTAGCATAAATCTGGGAAATGGAGGCCTCATTTACATGCAACTACATGACCTTTTGCTAAGAAAGAATAAGGAATCTGGGTTATATGAATCCTCAATCCCAAAAATCTACAGAGCATCTTGGAAAGTGCTAAAAAAGGATCAGAGTTTCGAAACAGGATGTATCTAATGAGAGTCCTAATATACAGGAAAATACACAGCACCTTGCCAAGGAAGAAAAAGTATCGGTGTTATAGCAGTCCTAAGTCCTTAAAATCAATAGGCCATCTGCTGTGGGCTAAACAAGAATCAGAGTTTAGAAGCTGGAACATAGGTAATAGCAGTCTTCATATACAGAATCTACACTATCTCTAGCTAAGGACAAATAAGAAACCTGTTTTACACGGTTCCTCCATCACAATACCTACATGACATCTTGCTAATGGCGAAACAAGACTCAGTAATTACAAACAAGATTCTGGGGAAAGGGAGTCCTCATACACAGGACATTACACGGCCCCTCACTAAGGGAGAACAAGTAATCTGTTATACACTAGTCCATAATCCAAAATATTCTCAGGGTGTCTTACTGCAGTATAAACAAGAATCAAGGCTTCAAGCTCGTCTCATGTTTTGGAGGTATTTGGCTTGTGAGTATTAGGAATCAGTAATTTCAGGACTCCAGCAAAATTCTGGTCCTCTTGAGAGTTGTAAACGGGTGTCTGGTAGTACAAGTCCCTTAGGATCCTCGGAACAATTAAGCCCAGTATCCTGGAAAAAATTTATCACCTTGCCGTATTTGGATGTAACTTTGGTCTTAAGATGAACTTGGCAATCCTTAAATTTCTGGTTGCACTTTATTTGGAGAGGGGCCGAGGGTTTGGCATTTGCTAAATATTTAGTACGAATTATTAAAATGTAACCAGGATTCATGGATTCCTCGTCCCTAGGAAACATCTGGGCATCTGCATTTCTGTACACAAGTATTGGAATCCACATGGATATGGAAAATCAGGGCATCTTCCAGAGAACGGAAAGGGGACCTGGTTCTTGGAGTTCTCAATCGCCTAAATCTACAAAGTCTCTTGATAAGGTTTCATCAGCAATCTGGGCTTCTATGTTGCCACATTTTTAGTGTGTCTTTTGAAAATGGACCAGGAACCTTGGGTTCCAATTCCTCAAGAACTTTATGGGAGTCTTTCTCTTGATATCCAATCAACTGGAATTCTAGGTCACCAGGAAATATCTTGCTGTCTTGCTGAGAATGAAGCAGAAATTTCAGTAATGGGAGTCCTCACAAACAGAACACTACACGACCTGTTGCTACGGAAGAATAAGGCATCTTGGTTACACGAGTCCTCCATCCCAAAACCTACAGAACGTCTTTCTAAGAGATAACCACGGTTCAGGTTTTGAGAGTAGGAATCTGGGTAATGGGAGTCCTCATATACAGGAAATTGCACTGTCTATTGCTAAAGGAGAATAAGAAATCTGGTTTACATGTGTCCTCCATCCCAATAAATACTTCAGGATTTCTTGCTAAGGCCTAAACACAAATTTGGGTTTTTGAAGCAGAAACTAGGGAAATGAAATCCTCATATACAGGCAACTGCACTGATTTTACCTAAGAAAGAATAAGGAATGTGGTTTACATGTTTTCTCAATCTCCAAAAAAGTACACAGCGTCTTCCTAAGATCTAAACAAGATTCAAGCTTTCGACGCTTGTATCTGTGAAAAGGAGGACTCGTATACACACAACTGTACGGCTGTTGCTAAAAATAAGATATCTGGGTTATACGAGTCCTCAGTCATGAAAATCTACAGGGCATCTTGGTGACGGCAAAAGAAGAATCAGGATTCAAGGCATGAATGTGGGTAATAGCAATCCTCATATACAGGAAACTACATGGCCTCTTGATAAGAAAAAAGAAGAAATCTGTTTTCCATGGTTCCTCTTGCAAAAAATCTACATGGCGACTTTCTAAGTGGTAAACAAGAATCAGGGTTTTGAAACAGAAATCTAGGGAAAGAGAGTCCTCACACACAGGACACGACATGGCCTCCAACTAAGTACGAATAAAGAATCTTAGTTGTATGCGTCCCCAGTCCAAAAAATTCCCAGGATGTCTGCTTTGGGACAAACAAGAAACAGAGCTTCGAGCTCCCCAAATGTTTCGGAGAAATTTAGCATGCGGATATTACGAATCGGTCATTTTAGAACTCCAGCAACATTCTTGTCGTCTTAAAAGTTGTAAACGGGTATTGGGCTCTCTAAGTCCGCTAGGTTCCTTGGAACATCTAAGGTTAGATTCCAGGACAAAAAAAAACTTCTTGCCATATTTGGATGTAACTCTGGTCTTAAGGTGAACCCTGTAATCCTTCCCTTTCCCTGTCTCTTTTTATTTTGTGACGAGACAAGCGTTTTGCAGTTTCCAAATGTTTAGTACGTATTTTTAAAGGTAACCAGGAATCATGGAATCCACCTCCCTAGGCAACTTCTGCGCAACTGTCCTTTGATATACTGAATTTGAAACCCAAATCTGCAGGAAAAATCAGGGCACCTTACTGAAAACGAAAAGGAAATCCGGTTCTAGGAGTTCTCATTTTCCGGAATCTAAGGACCTCTTGATAAGGTTTAATCAGCAATCTGGGCTTCTAGTTTCCTACATTTTCATAGCTACTTGCTCCGTGGATACGCTAAATCTGTCATTACAGATCCTCAGGAACTTTCTGGTCCTCTTGTTAGTTGTAATCAAGGATCTGGCACTACAATTCTTTTGTTTCCTAGGAACATCTACGACCATAATCATATTCCCCAGAATCAAAAGGTATATTGGTACAAAATTACTCAATTCAGGTGACTGCAAAGTATAGAATATTTTTGTCGGTGGGCAGGTTGGAATTGGGACGTAGGGTTTGGAAGATTCCACATTTTGGGGAGGTCTTGTGAAGGGGAACCAGGAACCTTTAATTCCAGTTCCCAAAGAATATTATACACGTCTTTCTCTTGAAATCCAAAAAAACTGGAATTCTCGGTCACCAGGAACTGTCTCAGCATACTGCAGAATGAAGCAGGAAGTGGGTAATGGAAGTCGTCATATACAGGAAACGACACGTCACATTGCTAAGGAAGTATAAGGAGTCTTCTTTATATGAGTTTTCAATCCGAAAAGCTACAGGCCGTCTTCCTAAGAGGTAACCACGAGTCAGGTTTTTGAAGTAGGAATTTGGGTAATGGGAGTCCTCACATACAGGAAACTTCACTGCCTATTGCTAAGTAAGCATAAGGAATGTGCGTTACTCGTGTCCTCAATCCCAAAAACTTCAGGTCATCTTGCTATGGGCTAAACACGAATCATGGTGTTTTAGAGCATGAATCTGGGAAATGGAGTCCTTATTTACAGGCAACTACATGACTTTTCACTAAGAAGGAATAAGGAATCTGGGTTAAATGAGTCCTCAATCCCAAAAATCTACAGAGCATCTTGGAAAGTGCTAAAAAAGAATCAGTGTTTTGAAGCAGGGTATATCTAATAAGAGTCCTAATATAAGAAAATACACAGCCCCTTGCCATGGAAGAAAAAGAATCGGGGTTATAGCAGTCCTCAGTCCTAAAAATCAACAGGCCATCTGCTGTGGGCTAAACAAGAATCAGATTTAGAAGCTGGAACATAGGTAATTGCAGTCCTCATAAGCAGAATCTCATGATCTCTAGCTAAGGAGAACTCAGAAACCTCTTTTACACGGTTCCTACGTCACAATACCTACATGACATCTTGCTAATGGCAAAACAAGAATCAGGGTTTCTAAACAGGATTCTGGGGAAATGGAGTCCTCATATACAGGACATTACACGGCCCCTCGCTTAGGAAGAATAAGGAATCTGTGATACACTAGTACACAATCCAAAAAATTCTCAGGGTGTCTTGCTGTGGTATAAACAAGAATTAAGGCTTCGTGCTCGTCTCATGTTTTGGAGATATTTGGCTTGTGGGTATTAGGAATCAGTCATTTCAGGAATCCAGCAACATTCTGGTCCTCTTGAGAGTTGCAATTAGGTCTCTGGTAGTACAAGTCTCTTAGGTTCCCCGGGACAATTAAGGCCAGATTCCCGGAAAAAAAGTATCGTCTTGCCGTATTTCGATGTAACTTTGGTCTTAAGATGAACTTGGTAAACCTTAAATTTCCGTTTGTACTTTATTAGGAGAGGGGCCAAATGTTTTGCCATTGCCAAATATTTAGTACGAATTATTAAAATGTAACCAAGATTCAAGGATTCCACGTCCCTGGGAAACATCTGGGCCTCTGCAATTTTGTACACAGAGTTTTGGAATCCACATGGTCAGGGAAAATCAGGGCATGTTGCTGAGAACGGAAAGGGTTCCAGTTTTTGGAGTTCTCAATCGCCTAAATCTACAAAGTCTCTTGATAAGGTTTAATCAGCAATCTGGGCTTCTATGTCGGCACATGTTTAGTGTGTCTTTTGAAAAGGGACCAGGAATCTTGGGTTCCAATTCCTCAAGAACTTTCTGACAGTCTTTCTCTTGATATCCAAGCAACTGGAATTCTAGGTCACCAGGAAATATTTTGGCGTCTTACTGAGAATGAAGCAGAAAATTCAACAATGGGAGTACTCATATACAGAACACTACACGACCTGTTGCTACGGAAGTAGAAGGAATCTTGGTTACATGAGTCCTCCATCCCAAAAACCTACAGAACGTCTTGCTAAGAGATAACCACCATTCAGGTTTTGGGAGTAGGAATCTGGATAATGGGAGTCCTCATATATAGGAAACTCCACTGTCTATTGCTAAAGGAGAATAAGGAATCTGGTTTACATGTGTCCTCCATCCCAATGAAAACTTCAGAGTTTCTTGCTAAGGGCTAAACACGAATTTGGGTTTTTGAAGCAGAAACTAGGGAAATGAAATACTCATATACATGCAACTGCACTGACTTTTCCTAAGAAAGAATAAGGAATGTGGGTGACATGTTTCCTCAATCTCCAAAAAAGTACACGGCGTCCTCCTAAGATCTAAACAAGAATCAAGCTTTCGACGCATGTATCTGTGAACAGGAGGACTCATATACAGTCAACTGCACTGCTATTGCTAAAAATAAGGATTCTGGGTTATACGAGTCCTCAGTCCTGAAAATCTACAGGGCATCCAGCTGATGGCTAAAGAATAATCAGGGATTCGAGGCATGAATGTGTTTAATAGCAATCCTAATATACAGGAAACTACATGACCTCTTGCTAAGAAAAAAGAAGAAATCTGTTTTCCACGGTTACTCTATCAAAATAACTACATGGCATCTTACTAAGGGGTAAACAAGAATCAGGGTTTCGATACAGGAATCCAGGGAAAAAGAGTGTCACATACAGGACACTACATGTCCTCCAACTAAGTACGAATAAAGAATCATTGTTTTATGCATCCCCAATCCTAAACATCCCAGGGTGTCTCTTATGGGACAAACAAGAAACAGACCTTCCAGCTCCCCAAATGTTTCGGAGCAATTTAGCATGCGAATATTTTGAATTTGTCATTTCAGGACTCCAGCAACATTCTGGTCCTCTAAAAAGCTGTAAACAGGTATTGGACACTACAAGTCCGTTAGGTTCCTAGGAACAGATAAGGACTGATTCTAGGACAAAAAAAAATCTTCTTGCCATATTTGGCTGTAACTGTGGTCTTAACGTGAACACTGTAATCCTTCCCCTTCCGTGTCTCTTTTCATTTTGAGACATGACAAAAATTTTGGAGTTGCCAAATGTTTAGTACATACTTTTAAGGTATTCAGGAATCATAAAATCCACGTCCTTAGGAATCTTCTGGGTATCTGTCTTTTGATATACTGAGTTAGGAATCCACATCTACAGGAAAAATCAGGGCATCTTACTGAGAACGAAAAGGAAAACTGGTTATAGGAGTTTTCATTTTCCGGAATCTACAGGGCCTCTTGATAAGGTTTAATCAGCAATCTGGGCTTCTGTGTCCCTACTTTTTCAGAGCTACTTGCTCTGTGGATATGCTAAATCTGTCATTAGAGATACGCAGGAACTTTCTGGTCCTCTTGTTAGTTGTAATCAAAGATCTGGTTCTACAATTCCTTTTGTTTCCTAGGAACATCTACGACCATAATCATATTCCCCAGAATCAAAAGGTATATTGGTACAAAATTACTCAATTCAGGTGACCTCAAAGTACAGAAAATTCTTGTGGGCGGGCAGGTCAGAATTGGGATGTTGGGTTTGGAAGATTACACATTTTGTGGAGGTCTTGTGAAGGGGAACCAGGAATCTTAGACTCCAGTTCCCAAAGAACATTATGGACGTCTTTCTCTTGATATCCAAAAAACTGGAATTCTCGGTCACTAGAAACTGTCTCGGCATCCTGTAGATTGAAAGTGGGTATTGGAGGTCGACATATACAGGAAACTACACATCATATTGCTAGGGAAGTATAAGGAATCTTCCTTATATGAGTCCTCAATCCCATAAACTAAAGGCCGTCTACCTAAGAGGTAGCCACGAATCAGGTTTTTGAAGTAGGAATATGGGTAATGGGTGTGCTCACATACAGGAAGATTCACTGCCTATTGCTAAGTAAGTTTAAGGAATCTGCGTTACTCATGTCCTCAATCCCAAAAAAACTTCAGGTCATCTTGCTATGGGCTAAACATGAATCATGGTGTTTTCGAGCTTGAATCTGGGAAATGGAGTCCTTATTTACAGGCAACTACATGACCTTTTGCTAAGAAAGAATAAGGAATCTGGGTACACGAGTCCTCAATCCCAAAAATCTACAACACATCTTGGAAAGTGCTATAAAAGAATCAGAGTTTTGCAGGAGGATGTATGTAATAAGAGTCCTAATATACAGGAAAATACACAGCCCCTTGCGAAGGAAGAAAAAGAATCGGGATTATAGCAGTCATTCCTAAAATCAACAGGCCATATGCTGTGGGCTAAACAAGAATCAGGAATTAGAAGTTTGAACATATACAATAGCAGTCCTCATATACAGAATCTACACGATCTCTAGAAAAGGAGAAATTAGAAACCTGTTTTACACGGTTCCTCCATCACAATATCCACATGACGTCTTGCTAATGGCAAAACAAGAATCAGGGTTTCAAAACAGTATACTGGGGAAAGGGAATCCTCATATACAGGACATTACACGGCCCCTCGCTTAGGAAGAATAAACAATCTGTGATACACTAGTCCACAATCCGAAAAATCTCCAATTGTCTTGCTGCAGTATAAACCAGAATCAAGGCTTCGAGCTCGTCTCATGTTTCGGAGATATTTGACTTGTGTGTATTATGAATCAGTCATTACAGGACTCCAGAAACATTCTGGTCCTCTTGAGAGTTGTAATCAGGTATCTGGTAGTACAAGTCCTTTAGGTTCCTTGGGACAATTAAGCCCAGATTCCCAGAAAAAAATTATCATCTTGCCGTATTTGGATGTAACTTTGGTCTTAAGATGAACATGGTAATCCTTAAATTTCCGTTTGTACTTTATTTGGAGAGGGGCCAAGGGTTTTGCAGTTGCCAAATATTTAGTACGAATAATTAAAATGTAACCAGGATTCATGCAATCCACGTCTCTAGGAAATATCTGGGCATCTGCATTTTTGTATACAGAGTTTTGGAATCCTCATGGACAGGGAAAATCAGGGCATCTTGCTGAGAACGGAAAGGCGATCTGGATCTTGGAGTTCTCAATCACCTAAATCTACAGTCTCTTGATAAAGTTTATTCAGCAATCTGGGCTTCCATGTCATCATATATTTAGTGTGTCATTTGAAAAGGGACAAGGAAACTTGGGTTCCAATCCCTCAAGAACTTTATGGGACTCTTTCTCTTGATAACCAAGCAACTGGAATTCTAGGTCACCAGGAAATATTTTGGCGTCTTGCTGAGAATGAAGCAGGAATTTCAGTAATGGAAGTCCTCATATACAGAACACTACACGACCTGTTGCTACGGAAGAATAAGGAATCTTGCTTACACGAGTCCTCCATCCCAAAAACCTACAGAGCGTATTGCTAAGAGATAACCACCATTCAGGTTGTGGGAGTAAGAATCTTGATAATGGGAGTCCTCATAATCAGGAAACTTCACTGTCAATTCCTAAAGGAGAATAATGAATCTGGTTTATACGTGTCCTCCATCCCCCAAAAAACTACAGGGTGTCTTGCTAAGGGCTAAAAACCAATTTGGGTTTTTGAAGCATAACCTATTGAAATGAAACCCTCATATACAGGCAACTGCACTGACTTCTCCTAAGAATAAGGAAACTGGGTGACATGTTTTCTCAATCTCCAAAAAAGTACACGGCGTCTTCCTAAGACCTAAACAAGAATCAAGCTTTCGAAGCATGTATCTGTGAACAGGAGGACTCATATACAGGCAACTGCACGACTGTTGCTAAAGATAAGGAATCTGGATTACACAAGTCCTCAGTCCCAAAAATCTACACAGCATTTGCTGACGGCTAAAGGAGAATCAGGGGTTCGAGGCATGAATGTGGGTAATAGCAATCCTCATATACAGGAAACAACATGGCACTTGCTAAAAAAAGAATAAATCTGTTTCCCACGGTCCTCTATCAAAAAATCTACATGGCGTCTTACTAAGGGGTAAACAAAAATCAGGGTTTCAAAACAGGAATCTAGGGAAAGAGATTCCTGACATACAGGACACTACACGGCCTCCACCTAAGTACGAATAAAGAATCTTTGTTGTATGCGACCAATCCAAAAAATTCCCAGGGTGTCTGCTATGGGACAAACAAGAAACAGAGCTTCCAGCTCCCCAAATGTTTCGGAGCAATTTAGCATGCGGATATTATTAGTCGGTCATTTCAGGACTCCAGCAACATTTTGGTCCTCTTAAAAGTTGTAAACGGGTATTGGGCAATCCAAGTCCGTTAGTTTCCTCCGAACAACTAAGGCCAGATTCCAGGACAAAAAGAATCTTCTTGACATATTTGGATGTAAATATGATCTTAAGGTGAACCCTGTAATCCTTCCCGTTCCATGTCTCTTTTTATTTTGAGACGGAACAAGGGTTTTGCAGCTGCCTAATGTTTAGTACGTATTTTCAAAAGGTAACCAGGAATCATGGAATCCACCTCCCTAGGAACCTTCTGGGCATCTATCTTTTAATTTACTGTGTTTGGAATCCACATCGACAGGAAAATTCAGGGCATCTTACTGAGAACGAAAAGGAAATCCGGTTCTAGGAGTTCTCATTTTCCAGAATATATAGGGCCTCTTGATAAGGTTTAATCAGCAATCTGGGCTTCTGGGTCACTACATTTTCAGAACTACTTGCTCCTTGGATATGCTAAATCTGTCATTACAGATCCTCAGGAACCTTCTGATCTTCTTGTTGGTAGTAATCAAGGATCTTGTCCTACAAATCCTTTTGTTTCCTAGGAACATTTACGACCATAATCATATTCCCAAGAATCAAAAGGTATATTGATACAAAATTCCTCCATTCAGGTTACCTCAATGTACACAAAATTCTTGTGGGTGGGCAGGTCAGAATTAGGGTTTTGGGTTTGGAAGATTCCACATTTTGGGGAGGTCTTGTGAAGGGGAACTAGGAATCTTGGATTCCAGCTCGCAAATAACATTATGGACGTCTTTCTCTTGATATCAAAAAAACTTGAATTCTTGGTCACCAGGAATTGTCTCGGCATCCTGCAGAATGAAGCAGAAAGCTGGATAATGGAGGTCGTCATATACAGGAAACTACACGTCATATTGCTAAGGAAGTATAAGGAATCTTCCTTATATGACTCCTCAATCCCAAAAACTTCAGGGTGTCTTCCTAAGACGTAACCACGAATCATGTTTTTTAAGTAGGAATCAGGGTAATTGGAGTCCTCACATACAGGAAACTTCACTGCCTGTTACTAAGTAAGAATAAGGAATCTGCGTTACTTGTGTCCTCCATCCCCAAAAAACTTCAGATCTTCTTACTATGGGCTAAACAAGAATCAGGGTGTTTTAAGCATGAATCTGGGAAATAGAGTCCTTATTTACAGGCAACTACATGACATTTTGCTAAGGAAGAATAAGGAATCTGGGTTATATGAGTCCTCAATCCCAAAATCTACATAGCATCTTGGAAAGTGCTAAAAAGAATCAGAGTTTCAAAGCAGGATGTATTTAATGAGAGTCCTAATATACAGGAAAATACACAGCCCCTTGCCAAGGAAGAAAAAGAGTAGGGGTTATAGCAGTCCTCAGTCAACAGGCCATCTGCTGTGGGCTAAACAATAATCAGGGTGTAGAAGCTGGAACATAGGTAATACAAGTCCTCATATACAGAATCAACACGATCTCTAGCTATGGAGAAATAAGAAACCAGTTTTACACGGTTCCTCCGTCACAATATCTACATGACATCTTGCTAATGGCAAAACAAGAAACAGTGTTTCCAAACAGGATTCTGGGGAAAGGGAGTCCTCATATACAAGACATTACACGGACCCTCGCTAAGGAAGAATAAGGAATCTGTGATACACTAGTCCACAACTCGAAAAATTCTCAGGGTGTCTTGCTGTGGTATGAACAAGAATGAAGGCTTCGAGCTTGTCTCATGTTTTGGAGATATTTGGCTTGTGGGTATTATGAATCAGTCATTTCAGGACTCCAGCATCATTCTGGTCCTCTTTAGAGTTGTAATCGGATGTCTGGTAGTATAAGTCCTTTGGTTCCTTGGACAATTAAGGCCAGATTCCCAGATAAAAAGTATCATCTTGCCATATTTGGATGTAATTTGGTCTTAAGATGAACTTGGTAATCCTCAGATTTCTGTTTGTACTTTATTTGGGGAGTGGCCAAGGGATTTGCACTTGCCCAATATTTAGTACGAATTATTAAAATGTAACCAGGATTCATGGAAAAAGGAAGAATAAAGAATCTTTGTTGTTCGAGACCTCAATCCAAAATATGGAGGCCTTATATACAAGCAACTACATGACCTTTCGCTAAGAAAGAATAAGGAATCTGCGTCACATGAGTCCTCAATCCCAAAAATGTACAGGACATCTTGGAAAGGACTAAAAATGTATCAGAGTTTCGAAGCAGGATCTATGTAATGAGATTCCTAATATACAGGAAAACACACGGCCCCTTGCCAAGGAAGAAAAAGAATCAGGTTTATTACCGTATTCAGTGATAAAAATCAACAGGCCATCTGCTGTGGGCTAAACAAAAATCAGGGTTTAGAAGCTGCAACATCGGTAATAGAAGTCCTCATATACAGAATCTACACGATCTCTTGCCATGGAGAAATAAGGAACCTGTTTACACGGTTCCTTCATTACAATATCTACATGACGTCTTGCTAAGGGCTAAACAAGAATCAGGATTTCCAAACAGGAATCTGGGGAAAGGGAGTCCTCATATACAGGACACTACACGTCCTGTTGCTAAGGAAGAATAAGGAATCTGTGATATATCAGTCCCCAATCCGAAAAATTACTAGGGTGTCTTGCTATGGGATAAACAAGAATTAGGGCTTCAAGTTCGTCTCATGTTTCGGAGATATTTGATTTGTGGATATTATGAATCAGTCATTTCAGGATTCCAACAACATTCTGGGCTTCTTGAGAGCTGTAAACGGGAATCTGGTAGTACAATCCCTTAGTTTCCTCGGGACAACTAAGGCGAGATTCCCGGGAAAAAAGTATCATCCTGCCGTTTTTGGATGTTACTCTGCTCTTAAGATGAACTTGGTAATCCTTAAATTTCCGTTTGTACTTTTATTTGTAAAGGGGCCATGGTTTTTCAGTTGCCAAATATGTAGTACGAATTATTAAAATGTAACCAAGAAATATGGATTCCACGTCCCTAGGAAACATCGGGACATCTGCATTTTTGTGTACAGAAATCTGGAATCCACATAGACAGGGAAAATCAGGGCATCTTGCTGAGAACGGAAAGGGAATCAGGTTCTTAGAGTTCTCAATCGCGTAATTCTACAAGGTCTTTGATAAGGTTTAATCAGCAATCTGGGCTTGTATATCACCACATTTTTAGGGTGTCTTCTGAAAAGGGAACCAAGAATCTTGGGTTCCAATTCGACAAGAATTTTATGGGATTCTTTCTATTGATATCCAAGAAACTGGAATTCTAGGTCACCAGGAAATGTCTCGGCATCTTGCTGAGAGTGAAGCAGGAATGTCAGTAATGGGAGTCCTCATATACAGAACACTACACGACCTGTTGCTACAGAAGAATAAGGAATCTTGCTTACACGAAACCTGCAACCCAGAAATCTTCAGAGAGTCTTGCTAAGAAATAAGCACCAATCAGGTTTTGGAAGTAGGAATCTGGATAATGGGAGTCCTCATATACAGGAAACTGCACTGTCTATTGCTAAGGAAGAATAATGAATCTGGTTTACACATGTCCTCAATCCCCAAAAAAACTTCAGGGTGTCTTGCTAAGGGTTAAACATGAATTTGGCTTTTTGAAGCATAATCTAGGGAAATGAAACCCTCATATACAGGTTAATGCACGGACTTTTCCCAAGAAAGAATAAGGAATCTGTGTGACATGTGTTCTCAATCCCCAATAAACTACACGGCATCTTCCTAAGGGCTAAACAAGCATCACGGTTTCAACGCATGTGTGTGGGAAAGGGAGTACTCATATACAGGCCACTACATGGCTGTTGCTATAAATAAGGAATCTGGGTTATATGAGTCCTCATTCCTGAAAACCTACAGGGCATCTTGCTGACAACTAAAGAAGAATCAGGGATTTGAGGCATGAATGTGGGTAATAGCAGACCTCATATACTGGAAACTACATGGCCTCTTGCTAAGAAAAAATGAGAAATCTGTTTCCCACGGTTCCTCTGTCAAAAAATCTACATTGCGTCTTATTAAGGGCTAAAAAAGAATCAGGCTTTTAAAACAGGAATCTAGGGAAAGAGAGTTCTCATATAGAGGACACTACATGGCCTTTGATTACAGAAGAATGAAGAATCTTTGTTGTACGAGTCCTCAATCCAAAATATTCCCAGGGTGTGTGCTATGGAACAAACAAGAAACAGGGCTTCTAGCTCACCAAAAGTTTCAGAGAAATTCAGCATGCAGATGTTACGAATCATTCAATCCAGGACTCCAGCAACATTCTGGTCCTATTGAAATTTGTAAACAGGTATCGGGCACTCCAATCTGTTAGGTTCATTGGAACAACTAAGGCCAGATTCCAGGAGAAAGCGAATCTTCTTGTCATAATTGGATGTAACTCTGGCCTTAATGTGAACCCTGTAATAGTTAACCTTACTTTTCTAGTTTTATTTTGAGAGGGGACAAGAGTTTTGCAGTTGCCAAATGATAAGTACGTATTTTTAAAGGTAACCAGGAATCATGGATTCCACGTCCATAGGAAAGTTCTGGGCATACGTCTTTTTGAATACAGAATTTGGTATCCACATCGACAGTGAAAATCAGGGCATCTTGCTGAGAACGAAAAGGAAATCCGGTTCTAGGATTTCTAATTAACCAGAATCTACAGGGGCTCTTGATCAGATTTAATCAGCAATCTGGGCTTCTGGGTCCCTGCATTTTTCAGACCTATTTGGTCCGTGGATACACTAAAAGGGTCATTACACATCCACAGGAACTTTCTGGTCCTCTTGTTCGTTGTAATCAAGGATGTGGCCCTACAAATTCTTTTGTGTCCTAGGAACTTCTACGACCATAATCATGTTCCCAGAATCGAAAGGCATATTTGGACAAAATCCCTCAATGCAGGTGACCTCAAACTACAGAAAATTCTTGTGCGTGGGCAGGTCGGAATTGGGATGTTGCGTTTTGAAGATTCCACATTTTGGGGAGGTCTTGTGAAGCGGAACCAGGAATCTTGGATTCCAGTTCCCAAAGATCATTATGGGAGTCTTTCTCTTGATATCCAAACAACTGGAATTCTCGGTCACCAGGAACTGTCTCGGCATCCTGCAGAGTGAAGCAGAAAGCTGAGTAACGGGAGTCATCATATATAGGAAAATACACATCATATTTCTAAGGAAGTATAAGGAATCTTGGTTACGTGGGTCCTCAATCCCAGAAACTATATGTCGTCTTCCTAAGAGGTAACCACGAATCAGGTTTTTGAAGTTGGAATCTGGGTATTGGAAGTCCTCACCTACAGGAAACTTCACTGCCTATTGCTAAGCAAGAATAAGAAATCTGCGTCACTCGTTTCCTCAATCCCAAAAAAACTCCAGGTCGTCTTTCTATGGGCTAAACACGAATCAGGTTGTTTTCGAGCATGAATCTGGAGAAATGAAGGCCTTATATACAGACAATTACATGAACTTTTGCTAAGAAACAAAAGGAATCTGGGTTACACGAGACCTCAATCCCAAAAATCTACAGGGCATTTTGGAAAGGGCTATAAAAGAATCAGAGTTTAGAAGCAGGATCTATGTTATGGGAGTCCTAATATACAGGAAAATACACGGCCCCTTGCCAAGGAAGAAAAAAAATCGGGGTTATAGCACTCTTCAGTCCTAAAAATCAACAGGCCATCTGCTGTGGGCTAAACAAGAATCAGGAAAATCAGGGTATGTTGTTGAGAACGGAAAGGGAATCCAGTTCTTGGAGTTTTCAATCGTGTAAATCTACAAGGTCTCTTGATAAGGTTTAATCAGCAATCTGGGCTTCTATGTCGTCACATTTTTAGGGCGTCTTTTGAAAAGGGAACCAGGAATCTTGGGTTCCAATTTCACAAGGACATTATGGGAGTCTTTCTCTTGATATCAAAGCAACTGGAATTCTAGTTCACTAGGAAATGTCTCGGCATCCTGCTGAGAATGAAGCAGGAATTGCAGTAATTGGAGTCCTCATATACAGAACACTACACGACCTGTTACTACAGAGGAATAAGGAATCTTGCTTTCACGAGTCCTGCATCCCAGAAATCTACAGATCGTCTTGGTAAGAGATAAGCACCAGTCAGGTTTTGGAAGTAGGAATCTGGATAATGGTAGTCCTTATATACAGGAAACTGCACTGTCTAATGCTAAGGAAGAATAAGGAATCTGGTTCAAACATATCCTCAATCCTCAAAAAAACGTCAGGGTGTCTTGCTAAGGGCTTCACACGAATTTGGGTTTTTGAAGCATAATCTAGGGAAATGAAATCCTCATATTCAGGCTAATGCACGGACTTTTCCCAAGAAAGAATAAGGAATCTGGGTGACATGTTTTCTCAATCCCAAAAAATTACACGGCGTCTCCCTAAGGGCTAAACAACCATCAGAGTTTCGACGCATGTATGAGGGAAAGGGAGTACTCATATACAGGAAAATACATGGCTGTTGCTAAAAATAAGGAATCTGGGTTATTCGAGTCCACAGTCCTGAAAATCTACAGGGCATTTTGCTGATGGCTAAAGAAGAATAAGGGATTCGATGCATGAATATGGGTAAGAGCAGACCTCATATACAGGAGACGACATGGCCTCTTGCTAAGAAAAAAGAATTCTGTTCTCCACAATTACTCTATCAAAAAATCTACATCGCGTCTTTCTAAGGGCTAAACAATGATCAAGGCTTCAAAACAATAATCTAGGAAAAGAGAGTCTTCCTATAGTGGACACTGCATGGCCTCTGACTAAGGAGAATAAAGAATCTTTGTTGTATGAGTCCTCAATCCAAAATATTTCCATGGTGTATTCTATGGGACAAACAAGAAGCATGATTTCGAGTTCCCCAAATGTTTCGGAGCAATTTAGCATAAGGAATTACGAATCAGACAATTCAGGACTCCAGCAACATTCTGGTCCTCTTGAAATTTGTAAATGGGTATAGGGCACTCCAATCTGTTAGGTTTCTCGGAAGAACTAAGGCCAGATTCCAGGACCAAATGAATCTTCTTGACATATTTGGATGTAACTCTGGCCTTATGGTGAACCCTGTAATCCTTAACCTTCCGTTTCTCTTTTTATTTTGAGAAGGGACAAGAGTTTTGCAGTTGCCAATCGTTTAGTACGTATTTTTAAGGGTAACCAGCAATCATGGATTCCACATCCCTAGGAAACTTCTGGGCAAACGTCTTTTTGAATGCAGAGTTTGTAATCCACATTGACAGTGAAAATCAGGGCATCCTTCTGAGAACGAAAAGGTAATGCAGTTCTAGGAGTTCTCATTAACCGGAATCTACAGGGCCTCCTGATAAGGATTAATCAGCAATCTGTGATTCTGCGTCACAACATTTTTCAGAGCTGCTTGCCCCGTGGATACGCTAAAAATGTCATTACAGATCCACCGAACTTTTTGGTCCTCTTGTTCATTGTAATCAAGGATCTGGCCCTACATATCCTTTTGTGTGCTAAGAACATCTACGACCATTATACTGTTTACCACATTCAAAAGGCATATTGGTACAAAATCCCTCAATTAAGTGACCTCAAACTATAGAAAATTCTTGTGGGCAGGCAGGTGGGAATTGTGATGTTGGGTTTTGAAGATTCCACATTTTGGGAAGGTCTGGTGAAGGGGAACGAGGAATCTTGGATTTCAGTTCCCAAAGAACGTTATGGGAGTCTGTCCCTTATTATCCAAACAAGGAATTCTCAGTCACCAGGAACTGTATTGGCATCCTGCAGAGTGAAGCAGGAAGCTGGGTAATGGGAGTTGTCATATAGAGGAAACTACACGTCATATTGTTAAGGAAGTATAAGGAATCTTGGTTACATGTGTCCTGAATCCCAAAAACTATAGGCCGTCTTCCTAAGAGGTAACCACGAATCAGGATTTTGAAGTCGGAATCTGGGTAATGGGAGTCCTCACATACAGGAAACTTCACTGCCCATTGCTAAGTAAGAATAAGGAATCTGCGTTACTCGTGACATCAATCCCCCAAAAAATCAGGTCGTCTTGCTATGGGCTAAACACGAATCAGGGTGTTTTCCAGGATGAATCTGGGGAAATGGAGGCCTTATATACAGGCAACTACATCACCTATGCTAAGAAAGAATAAGGAATCTGGGTCACACGAGTCCTCAAAACCAAAAAACTACAGGGCATCTTGGAAAGGGCTAAAAAGGAATCAGAGTTTCGAAGCAGGATCTATGTAATGAGAATCCTAATATACACGAAAATACACGATCCCTTGCCAAGGAAGACAAAGAATCCGGGTTATAGCAGTATTCAGTGCTAAAAATCAACAGGCCATCTACTGTGGGCTAAACAAAAATCAGGGTTCAGAAGCTGCAACATAGGTAATAACAGTCCTCATATACAGAATCTACACGGTCCCTTGCTTTGGAGAAATAAGAAACCTGTTTTACACAGTTCCTCCGTCACAATATTACATGACATCTTGCTAAGGGCTAAACAAGAATCAGGGTTTCCAAACAGGATTCTGGGGAAAGGGAGTCCTCATATACAGGACACTATATGGCCCCTTGCTAAGGAAGAATAAGGAATCTGTGATACACTAGTCCCCAATCCATAAATTCTCAGGGTGTCTTGCTATGGGATAAACAAGAATCAGGGCTTCAGAACGTCTCATGTTTCAGAGATATTTTCTTGTGGGTATTACGAATCAGTCATTTCAGGACGCCAGAAACATTCTGGGCTTCTTGAGAGTTGTATATGGGTATGTGGTAGTACAAGTCCCTTAGGTTCCTTGGGACAATTAAGGCGAGATTCCCGGAAAAAAATATCATCCTGCCATATTTGGATGTAACTCTGGTCATAAGATGAACTTGGTAATCCTTACATTTCCGTTTGTACTTTTATTTGGAGAGGGGCCGATGGTTTTGCAGTTGCCAAATATTTAGTATGAATTATTAAAATGGAACTAGGAATCATGGATTCCACGTCCCTAGGAAACATCTGGGCATCTGCATTTTTGTATACAGAGTATTGGAATTGACATAGATAGGGAAAATCAGGGCATCTTGCTGAGAATGGAAAAGGAATCTGGTTCTTGGAGTTCTCAATCGTGTAATTCTACAAGGTCTTTTAATAAGGCTTAATCAGCAATCTGGGCTTCTATGACATTTTTAGGGTGTCTTTTGAAAAGGGAACCAAGAATCTTGTGTTCCAATTCCACAAGAGTTTTATGGGAGTCTTTCTATTGATATCCAAGCAACAGGAATTCTAGGTCACCAGGAAATATCTCGGCGTCTTGATGAGATTGAAGCAGGAATTTCAGTAATGAGGTTCCTCATATAGAGAACACTACACGACCTGTTGCTACGGAAGATTAAGGCATCTTGATTACACGAGTCCTGCATCCCAACAATCTACAGAGCATCTTGCTAAGAGATAAGCACCAATCAGGTTTTGGAAGTAGGAATCTGGATAATGGGAGTCCTCATATACAGCAATCTGCACTGTCTATTGCTAAGGAAGAATAAGAAATCTGGTTTACACATGTCCTCAATCCCAAAACAACACTTCAGGGTGTCTTGCTAAGGGGTAAACACGAATTTGGGTTCTTGAAGCATAATCTATGGAAATGAAATTCTCATATACAGGTTAATGCACAGACTTTTCCCAAGAAAGTATAAGTAGTCTGTGTGTCATGTGTTCTCAATCTCCAAAAAATTATGCAGTGCCTTCATAAGGGCTAAACAAGCATCAGGGTTTTGACGCATGTGTGTGGGAAAGGGAGTACTCATATACAGGCAACTATACGGCTGTTGCTAAAAATAAAGCATCTGGGTTATATGAGTCCT
Organism: Carlito syrichta; assembly: GCF_000164805.1. Lineage (NCBI taxonomy): Eukaryota > Metazoa > Chordata > Mammalia > Primates > Tarsiidae > Carlito > Carlito syrichta. Next base: position 338,278 of record NW_007257471.1, read on the forward strand.
CAGTCCTGAAAATCTACTGGGCATCGTGCTGATGGCTAAAGAAGAATCAGGGATTCGAGGCATGAATGTGGGTAATAGCAGACCTCATATACAGGAAACTACATGGCCTCTTGCTAAGAAAAAAGTAGAAATATGTTTTCCACGGTTCCTCTATCTAAAAATCTACATCGCATCTTCCTAAGGGATAAACAAGAATCAGGGTTTCAGAACAGGAATCTAGGGAAAGAGAGTCCTCATATAAAGGACACTACTCGGCCTCTGACTAAGGAAGAATACAAAATCTTTGTTGTACGAGTCCTCAATCCAAAAAATTCCTGGGTGTCTGCTATGGGGTAAAGAAGAAAGAGGGTTTCGAGCACCCCAAATGTTTCAGAGCATTTTAGCATGCGGATTTTACTAATCAGGCAATTCAGGGTTCCATCAACATTCTGGTCCTCTTGAAATTTGTAAACGGGTATTGGGCACTCCAATTCTTTTGGTTCCTTGGAACAACTGAGGCCAGATTCCAGGAAAAAACGAATCTTCTTGCCATATTTGGATGTAACTCTGGTCTTTAGGTGATTCCTGTAATCCTTCACCTTCTTCTTCTCTTTTTATTTTGAGAGGGGACAAGAGTTTTGCAGTTGTGAAATGTTTAGTATGTATTTTTAAAGGTAACTAGAAATCATGAATATCACGTCCCTAGGAAACTTCTGTGCAAACGTCTTTTTGAATACAGAGTTTGGAATTTACATCGACAGTGAAAATCAGGGCATCCTGCTGAGAACGAAAAGGAAATCCGGTTCTAAGTGTTCCCATTAACCGGAATATACAGGGCCTCTTGATAAGGTTTAATCAGCAATCTGGGCTTCTGGGTCCCTACATTTTTCAGAGCTGCTTGCTCCATAGAATCTCTAAAAATGTCATTACAAATCCAGAGGTACTTGCGGATCCTCTTGTTCGTTGTAATGAAGGATCTGTCCCTAGAAATACTTTTATGTCCTAGGAACATCTATGACCATAATCATGTTTCCCACAATCAAAAGGCAAATTGTTACAAACTCCCTCAATTCATGTGACCTCAAACTAAAGAAAATTCTTGTGAGTGGGCAGATAAGTATTGGGATGTTGAGTTGAAGATTCCACATTTTGGGAAGTCTTGTGAAGAGGAACCAGGAATCGTGGATTCTAGTTCCCAAAGAAAATAATGGGAGTCTTTCTCTTGATATCCAAACATCTGGAATTCTCGGTCACCAGGAACTGTCTTGGCATCCTGCAGAGTGAAGCAGGAAGTTGGGTAAAGGGAGTCGTCCTATACAGGAAACTACACGTCATATTGTAAGGCAGTATAAGGAATCTTGGTTACATAAGTCCTCAATCCCAAAAACTACAGCCGTCTTCCTAAGAGGTAACCACGAATCAGATTTTTGAAGTCGGAATCTGGGTAATGGGTGTCCTCACAGAGAGGAAACTTCACTGCCTATTGCTAAGTAAGAATAACGAATCCGCGTTACTCGTGCCCTCAATCCCAAAAAACTTCAGGGTTTCTTGCTAAGGGCTAAACACATATTTGGGTTTTTGAAGCATAATCTAGGGAAATGAAATCCTCATATACAGGCTAATGCAAGAACTTTTCCCATGAAAGAATAAGGAATCTGTGTGACATGAGTTCTCAGTCCTCAAAAAACTACACGGCATCTTCCTAAGGGCTAAACAAGCATCACGTTTTCAACGCATGTGTGTGGGAAAGGGAGTACTCATATACAGGCCACTACACGGCTGTTGCTGTAATTAAGGAATCTGGGTTATACAAGTCCTCATTCCTGAAAATCTACATGGATCTTGCTGACGGCTAAAGAAGAATCAGGGATTTGAGGCATGAAAGTGGGTAATAGCAGACCTCATATACAAAGACCAAGAAATCTGTTTACCACTGTTCCTCTATCAAAAACCAAGAAATCTGTTTACCACTGTTCCTCTTTCAAAAAATCTACATCGTGTCTTCCTAAGGGTTAAAAACCAATCAGGTTTTTAAAACAGGAATCTAGGGAAAGAGAGTCATCATATAGAGGACACTACATGACCTTTGATTAAGGAAGAATGATGAATCTTTGTCGTATGAGTCCTCAATCCAAAATATTCCCAGGGTGTCTGCTATGAAACAAACAAGAAACAGTGCTTCTAGCTCACCAAAAGTTTCGGAGAAATTTAGCATGCGGATGTTACGAATCATTCAATTCAGGACTCCAGCAACATTCTGGTCCTCTTGAAATTTGTAAATGTGTATTGGGCACTCCAATCTGTTAGGTTCCTCAGAACAACTAAGGCCAGATTCCAGGAGAAAACGAATCTTCTTGCCATAATTGGATGTAACTCTGACCTTAATGTGAACCCTGTAATCCTTAACCTTCCTTTTCTAGTTTTATTTTGAGAGGGGACAAGAGTTTTGTAGTTACCAAATGATTAGTAACTATTTTTAAAGGTAACAAGGAATCATGGATTCCACGTCCAGAGGAAAGTTCTGGTCATACGTCTGTCTGAATAAAGAGGTTGGAATACACTTCGACAGTGAAAATCAGGGCCTCTTGCTGAGAACGAAAAGGAAATCCGATTCTAGGATTTTTCATTAACCAGAATCGACAGGGCCTCTTGATCAGATTTAATCATCAATCTGGGCTTCTGGGTTCCTGCATTTTTCAGAACTACTTGCTCCGTGGATATGCTAAAAGTGTCATTACACATCCACAGGATCTTTCTACTCCTCTTGTTCGTTGTAATCAAGGATGTGGCCCTACAAATTCTTTTGTGTCCTAGGAACATCTACGACCATAATCATGTTCCCAGAATCGAAAGGCATATTTGTACAAAATCCCTCAATTCAGGTGACCACAAACTACAGAAAATTCTTGTGGGCGGGCAGGTCGGTATTGGGATGTTGGGTTTTGAAGATTCCACATTTTGGGGAGGTCTTGTGAAGGGGAACGAGGAATCTTGGATTCCAGTTCCCAAAGATCATTACGAGAGTCTTTCTCTTGATATACAAACAACTGGAATTCTCAGTCACCAGGAACTGTCTCGGCGTCCTGCAGAGTGAAGCAGGAAGCTGAGTAACGGGAGTCGTAATACACAGGAAACTACATGTCATATTGCTAAGGAAGTATAAGGAATCTTGGTTACGTGTCTTCAATCCCAAAAACTACAGGCCTCTTCCTAAGACGTAACCACGAATCAGGTTTTTGAAGTCGGAAACTGGGTAATGGAAGTCCTCACCTACAGGAAACTTCACTGCCTATTGCTAAGTAAGAATAAGAAATCTGCGTTATTCATATCCTCAATCCCAAAAAACCTTCAGGTCGTCTTGCTATGTGTTAAACACGAATCAGGTTGTTTTCGAGCATGAATCTGGGGAAATGAAGTCCTTATATACATGCAAGTACATGAACTTTTGCTAAGAAACAATAAGGAATCTGGGTTACACGAGACCTCAGTCCCAGAAATCTATAGGGCATCTTGGAAAGGGCTAAAACAGAATCAGAGTTTCGAAGCAGGATCTATGTTATGGGAGTCCTAATATACAGGAAAATACACGTCCCCTTTCCAAGGAAGAAAAAGAATCAGGGTTACAGCAGCCCTCAGTCCTAAGAATCAACAGACCAACTGCTGTGGGCTAAACAAGAATCAGGGTTTAGAAGCACCAACATAGGTAACAGCAGTCCTCATATACAGAATCTACATGATCTCAGGCTAAGGAGAAATAAGAAACCATTTTTACATGGTTCCTCCATCAGATCATCTACATGACATCTTGCTAATGGGAAAACAATAATCAGGGTTTCCAAAAAGGATTCTGGAAAAGGGCATTCTCATATACAGGACTTTTCACGGCCCATCGCTAAGGAAGAATAAGGAATCTGTAATACACTAGTCCACAATCTGAAAAATTCTCAGGGTGTCTTGTTTCGGTATAAACAAGAATCAAGGCTTCAAGCTCATCTCATGTTTCGGAGATATTTGGCTTGTGTGTTTTATAAATCAGTCATTTCAGGATTCCAGGAACTTTCTGGTCCTCTTGAGAGTTTTAATTGGGTGTCTGATAGTAAGTCCCTTAGGTTCCTCAAGACAATTAATGCCAGTTTCCCAGAAAAAAGTATCATCTTGCCGTATTTGGATGTAACTTTGGTCTTAAGATGAACTTGGTAACCCTTAAATTTCCGTTTGTACTTTATTTGGAGAGGGGCAGAGAGTTTTGCAGTTGTCAAATATTTAGTACGAATTATTAAAATGTAAACAGACATCATAGAATCCACGAACCTAGGAAATATCTGGGCATCTGCATTTTTGTATACAGAGTTTTGGAATCAACATGGACAGGAAAATGAGGGCATCTTGCTGAGAACGGAAAGGGAATCCGGTTCGTGGAGTTCTCAATCACCTAAATCTACAAAGTCTCTTGGTAAGGTTTAATCAGCAATTTGGGCTTCTATGTCGCCATATTTTTAGTGTGTCTTTTCAAAAGGGACCAGGAATCTTGGGTTCCAATTCCTCAAGAACTTTATAGGCTTCTTTCTCTTGATATCAAAGCAACTGGAATTCTAGGTCACCAGGAAATATCTTGGCGTCTTGCTGAGAAAGAAGCAAGAATTTCAGTAATGGGAGTCCTCATATACAGAACACTACCCGACCTGATGCTACGGAAGAATAAGGAATCTTGCTTACACGAGTCCTCCATCACAAAAACCTACAGAGCGTCTTGCTAAGAGATAACCACCATTCAGGTTTTGGGAGGATGAATCTGGATAATGGGAGTTCTCATATTCAGGAAACTGCACGGTCTATTGCTAAAGGAGAATAAGGAATCTAGTTTACACGTGTCCTCTATCCAATAAAAACTTCAGGGTGTCTTTCTAAGTGTTAAACACGAATTTGGGTTTTTGAAGCATAAACAAGGGAAATGAAATCCTCATATACAGGCAACTGCACTGACTTTTCTTAAGAAAGTATAAGGAATGTGGGTGACATATTTTCTCAATTCCCAAAAAAGTACACAGCGTCTTCCTAAGATCTATACAAGAATCAATCTTGGGAAGCCAGTATTTGTGAACAGGAGTACTCATATACAGGCAATTGCATGACTGTTGATAAAAATAAGGAATCTGGGTTATATGAGTCCTCATTCTGAAAAATCTACAGGGCATCTTGCTGACGGCTAAAGAAGAATCAGGGATTCGAGGCATAAATGTGGGTAATAGCAATCCTCATATACAGGAAACTATATGGCCTCTTCCTAAGAAAAAATAAGAAATCTGCTTGCCACGGTTCCTCAATCAAAAAATCTACATGGCGTCTTAGTAAGTGCTAAACAAGAATCAGGGTTTTGAAACAGGAATCTAAGGAAAGAGAGTCCTCACAAGGAGGACAATACACGGCCTCCAACTAAGTACGAATAAAGAATCATTGTTCTACGCGTCCTCAATCCAACAAATTTCCAGGATGTCTGCTATGGGACAAACAAGAAACAGAGCTTAGAGTTCCCAAATATTTCAGAGCACTTTAGAATGCGGATATTATTAATCAGTCATTTCAGGACTCCAGCAACATTCTGGTCCTCTTAAAATTTGTAAATGGGTATTGGGCATTCCAAGTCCATTAGATTCCTCTGAACATATAAGGCCAGATTCTAGGATGAAAAGAATCTTCCTGCCATATTTGGATGTAACTCTAGTCTTAAGGTGAATCGTGTAATCCTTCCCCTTTCGTATTTCTTTTCATTTTGAGACGGGACAAGGGTTTTGCACTTGCCAAATGTTTACTATGTACTCTTGATGGTAACCAGTAATCATGGAATCTACATCCTTAGGAAAATTCAGAGCATCTGTCTTTTGATATACTGAATTTGGAATCCACATCGACAGAAAAAATCAGGGCATCTTACTGAGAATGAAAAGGAAATCCGGTTCCAGGAGTTCACATTTTCTGGAATCTGCAGGGCCTCTTGATAAGGTTTAGTCAGCATTCTGGGCTTCTGCGTCCCTACATTTTCAGAACCACTTGCTCCGTGGATACACTAAATCTGTCATTTAAGTACCTCGGGATCTTTTTGGTCCTCTTGTAAGTTGGAGTCAAGGATCTGGCCCTAAAAATCCTTTTGTTTCCTGGTAACATCTAAGACATATTACCCAGAATCAAAGGTATATTGGTACAAAATTCCTCGATTGAGGTGAACTGAAATACAGAAAATTCTTGTCGGTTGGCAGGTAGAAATTGGGATTTTGGGTTTGGAAGATTCCACATTTTGGGGAGGTCTTGTGAAGGGGAACCAGGAATCATTAATTACAGTACCCAAAGAACATTATGGACGGCTTTCTCTTGATATTCAAAATACTAGAATTCTTGGTCACCAGGAACTGTTTAGGCATCCTGCAGAGTGAACCAGAAACTGGGTAATGGAGGTCGTCATATAGCGGAAACTACACGTCATATTGCTAGGGAAGTATAAGGAATCTTCCTTATATGAGTCCTCAATTCCAAAAACTACAGGCCGTCTTCCTAAGAGGTAACCACGAATCAGGTATTTGAAGTAGGAATCTGGGTAATGGGAGTCCTCACATACAGGAAACGTCATTGCCTTTTGCTATGTAAGATTAAGAAATCTGCGTCACTCATATCCTCTATCCCAAAAAAATTCAGGTCATCTTGCTATTGGCTAAAGACGAATCATGGTGTTTTCGAGCATGAATCTGGGAAATGGAGTACTTATTTACAGGCAACTACATGACCTTTTGCCAAGAAAGAATAAGGAATATGGGTTACACGATTCCTCAATCCCAAAAATCTACAGAGCATTTTGGAATGTGCGAAAAAGAATCAGAGTTTCGAAGCAGGATGTATCTAATGAGAGTCCTAATACACAGGAAAATACACGGCCCCTTGCCAAGTAAGAAAAAAAATCGGGGTTATAGGAGTCCTCAGTCCTAAAAATCAACAGGCCATCTGCTGTGGGCTAAACAAGAATCAGGGTTTAGAAGCTGGAACATAGGAAACAGCAGTCCTCATTTGCAGAATCTACATGATCTGTAGCTTAGGAGAACTAAGAAACTTCTTTTACATGGTTCCTCCATCACAATATCTACATAACATCTTGTTATGGGCAAAGCAGTAATCAGGGTTTGCAAACAGGATTCTGGGGAAAGGGAGTCCTCATTTACAGGACATTACACAGCCCCTCGGTAAAGAAGAATAAGGAATCTGTGATACACTGGTCCACAATCCGATAAATTTTCAGGGTGTCTTGCTGCAGTATAAACAAGAATCAAGTCTCAAGCTCGTCTCATGTTTCAGAGATATTTGTCTTGTGGGTATTATGAATCAGTCATTTCAGGACTCCAGCAACATTCTGGTCCTCTTGAGAGTTGTAATCGTGTATCTGGTAGTAAAAATCCCTTAAGTTCCTCGGGACAATAAAGGCCAGATTCCCAGAAAAAAAAGTATCATCGTACCATATTTGGATGTAACTTAGGTCTTAAGATGAACTTGGTAATCCTTAAATATCCGTTTGAACTTTATTTGGAGAGGGGACGAGGGTTTTGTAGTTGCCAAATAATTATTACGAATTATTAAAATATAACCAGGGTTCATGGATTCCACGTCCCTAGGAAACATCTGAGCATCTCCATTTTTGTACACAGAGTTTTGGAATCCACATGGACAGGGAAAATCAGGACATCTTGCTGAGGACGGAAAGGGAATCAGGTTCTTGGAGTCCTCAATCGCCTAAATCTACAAAGTCTCTTGATTAGGTTTAATCAGCAATGTGGGCTTTTATGTTGCCACATTTTTAGTGTGTCTTTTGAAAAGGGACCAGGACTCTTGCATTCCGATTCCTCAAGAACTTTATGCGAGTCTTTCTCTTGATATCCAGGAAACTGGAATTCTAGGTCATCAGGGAATATCTTGGCGTCTTGCTGAGAATGAAGTAGGAATTTCAGTAAGGTAGTCCTCATATACAGAACATTACACGACCTGATGCTATGGAAGAATAAGGAATCTTGGTTACATGAGGCCTCCATCCCCAAAACCTACAGACCGTCGTGCAAAGAGATAACCACCATTCAGGTTTTGGGAGTAGGAATCTGGATAGTGGTAGTCCTCATATACAGGAAACTGCACTGTCTATTGCTAAAGGAGAATAAGGAATCTAGTTTACACGTGTCCTCCATGCCAATAAAATTTAGGGTTTCTTGCTAAGGGATAAACACGAATATGGGTTTTTGAAGAATAAACTAGGGAAATGAAATCCTCATATACAGGAAACGGCACTGATTTTTCCTAAGAAAGAATAAGGAATGTGGGTGCATGTTTTCTCAATCTCCACAAAGTATACGGCGTCTTCCTAAGATCTAAACAAGAATCAAGCTTTTGACGCCAGTATCTGTGAACATTAGTACTCATATACAGGCAATGGCACGGCTGTTGCTAAAAATAAGGAATCTGGTTTATACGAGTCCTCAGTCCTGAAAATCTACCGGGCATCTTGCTGACGGTTAAAGAAGAATGAGGGTTTCAAGGCATGAATGTGGGTTATAGCAATCCTCATATACAGGAAACTACATGGCCTCTTGTTAAGAAAAGAGAAGGAATCCGTTTTCCACGGTTCCTCTATCAAAAAATCTACATGGAGTCTTATTAAGGGCTAAACAAGAATCAGGGTTTGAAACAGGAATCAAGGGAAAGAGAGTCATCACATACAAGACACTACATGGCCTCCAACTAAGTATGAAGAAAGAATCATTTTTGTACACATCCTCAATCCAAAAATTCCCAGGTTGTCTGCATGGGACAAACAAGAAACAGATCTTTGATCTCCCCAAATGTTTCAGAGCAATTTATCATGCGGATATTATTATTCGGTCATTTCAGGACTCCAGCAACATTCTGGTCCTCTTAAAATTTGTAAATGTGTATTGGGCACTCCAAGTCTGTTAGGTTCCTCTGAACAACTAAGGCCAGATTCCAGGACAAAAAGAATCTTCTTGCCATATTTAGATGTAACTCTGGTCTTAAGGTGAATCCTGTAATACTTCCCCTTCCGTGTCTCTTTTTATTTTGAGACGGGACAAAGGGTTTGCACTTGCCAAAAGTTTACTACGTACTTTTAATGGTAACCAGGAATCATGGAATCCACGTCCCTATGAAACGTAAGAGCATCTGTCTTTTGATATACTGAATTTGGAATCCACATCGACAGGAAATATCAGGGCATCTTACTGAGAACGAAATTGAAATCCGGTTCTAGGTTTTCTCATTTTCTGGAATATACCGGACCCCTTGATAAGGTTTAATCAGCAATCTGGGCATCTGGGTTCGTACATTTTCAGAGCTACTTGCTCCATGGATACGCTAAGTCTGTCATTGCAGATTCTCAGGAACATTCTCGTCCTCTTGTTAGTTGTAATCAAGGATCTGGCCCTACAAATCCTTTTGTTTCCTAGGAATACCTACGACCATAATCTTATTCCCCAGAATCAAAAGTTATATTGGTCAAAAATTTCTAGATTCAGGTGACCTCAAAGTACAGAAAATTCTTGTGGGTGGGCAGGTAATAATTGGGATGTTGGGTTTGGAAAATTCCACATTTTGGGGAAGTCTTGTGAATGGGAACCAGCAATCTTCGATTCCAGTTCCCAAGTAACATTATGGACGTCTTTCTCTTGATATCCAAAAAACTGGAATTCTTGGTCTCCAGGAACTGTCTTGGCATCCTGCAGAGTGAAGTAGGAAGCTGTGTAATGGAGTTCGTCATATAGAGGAAACTACACATAATATTGCTAAAGAAGTATAAGGAATCTTCCTTATACGAGTCCTCAATCCCAAATCTACAGGCCATCTTCCTAAGAGGTAACCACGAATCAGGTTTCTGAAGTAAGAATCTGCGTAATGGGAACACTCACATACAGGAAACTTCACTGCCTATTGCTATGTAAGAATAAGAAATCTGCGTTACTCGTGTCCTCAATCCCAAAAAACTTCAGGTCATCTTGCTATGTGCTAAACACAAATCATGGTTTTTCAAGCATGAATCTGGGAAATGGAGTCCTTATTTACCTACAACTACTGGACCTTTGGCTAAGAAAGAATAAGGGATCTGGGTTACACGAGTCCTCAATCCCAAAAATCTACAGAGCATCTTGGAAAGTGCTAAAAAGGAATCAGAATTTCAAAGCAGGATTTATCTAATGAGCGTCCTGTTATACAGGAAAATACACAGCACCTTTCCAAGGAAAAAAAGAATCGGGGTTATAGCATACCTCAGTCAGGAAAATCAACAGGCCATCTGCTGTGGCCTAAACAATAAACAGGGTTTAGAAGCTGGAACAAAGGTATCAACAGTCCTCATATACAGAATCTACACGATCTCTAGCTAAGGAGAAATAAGAAACCTGTTCTACACGGTTCCTCCATCAGATTATCTACATGACATCTTGCTAATGGCCAAAAAAGAATCAGGGTTTCCAAACAGGATTCTGGGGAAAAAGAGTTCTCATATACAGGACATTACACGACCCCTCGCTAAAGAAGAATAAGGAATCTGTGATACACTAGTCCACAATCGGAAAAATTCTCAGGGTGTCTTGCTGCAGTATAAACCAGAATCAAGACTTTGACCTCGTCTCATGTTTTAGAGATATTTGGCTTGTGGGTATTATGAATCAGTCATTTCAGAACTCCAGCAACTTTCTAGTCCTCTTGAGAGTTGAATCGGGTATCTGGTAGTAAAAGTCCCTTAGGTTCCTCGGGAAAATTAAGGGCCAGTTTCCCGGACAAAAGTATCATCTTGCCATATTTGGATTAACTTTGGTCTTATGATGAACTTGGTAATCCTTAAATTTCCGCTTGTACTTTATTTGGAAAGGGGCCGCGGGTTTTGCAATTGCCAAATATTTACTATGAATTATTAAAATGTAACATGTATTCATGGAATCCACGTCCATAGGAAATATCTGGGCATCTGCATTTTTGTATACAGAGTTTTGGAATCCACATGGACAGGAAAATCAGAGCACCTTGCTGAGAACGGAAAGGGAATCCGATCTTGGAGTTCTCAATAACCTAAATCAACAAGGTCCCTTGGTAAGGTTTAATCAGCAATCTGGGCTTCTGTGTCGCCACATTTAGTGTGTCTTTTGAAAAGAGACCAGGAACCTTGGGTTCCATTTCCTGAAAAATTTTATGGGAGTCTTTCTCATGATATCCAAGCAACTGGAATTCTAGGTCACCAGGAAATATCTTGGCGTCTTGCTGAGAATGAAATAGGAATTTCAGTAATGGGAGTTCTCATATACAGAACACTACAGGAACTGTTGCTAGGGAAGTATATGGAATCTTGGTTACACGAGTTCTCCATCCCAAAAAACTACAGAACGTCTTGCTAAGAGATAACCACCATTCAGGTTTTGGGAGTAGGAATCTGGATAATGGTATTCCTCAAATACAGGAAACTGCACTGTCTATTGCTAAAGGAGATTAAGGAATCTGGTTTACACGTGTCCTCCATCCCAATGAAATTTCAGGGTTTCTTTGTAAGGGATAAACATGAATTTGGGTTTTTGAAGCATAAACTAGGGAAATGAAATCCTCATATACAGGCAACTGCACTGACTTTTCCTAAGAGAGAATAAGGAATGTGGGTGACATGTTTTCTCAATCTCCAAAAAAGTATATGACATCTTCCTAAGATCTAAACAAGAATCAAGCTTTCGACGCCAGTATCTGTGAACAGGAGTACTCATATACAGGCAACTGCATGGCTGTTGCTAAAAATAAGGAATCTGGGTTATATGAGTCCTCAGTCCTGAAAATCTAGAGGTCATCTTGCTGACGGCTAAAGAAGAATCTGGGATTCGAGGCATGAATGTGGGTAATAGTAATCCTCATATACAGGAAACTACATATCCTCCTACTAAGAAAAGAGAAGAAATATGTTTTCCACGGTTCCTCTATCAAAAAATCTATATGGTGTCTTACTAAGGGCTAAGCAAGAATCAGGGTTTCGAAACAGGATTCAAAGGAAAGAGAGTCCTCACATACAGGACACTACACGGCCTTCAACTAAGTACGAATAAATCAAAATTATTGTACACGTCGACAATCCAAAAATTTCCCAGGTTGTCTGCTTTGGGACAAACAAGAAACAGAGCTTCGAGCTCCCCGAATGTTTCAGAGCAATTTAGCATGCAGATTATGAATCGGTCATTTCAGGACTCCAGCAACATTCTGGTCCTCTTAAAAGTTGTAAATGGGTATTGGGAACTCCAAGTCCACTAGGTTCCTCGGAAAAACTAAGGCCAGATTCCAGGACAAAAATAATATTTTTGCTATATTTAGACGTAACTCTGGTCTTAAGGTGAATCCTGTAATCCTTCCCCTTTTGTGTCTCTTTTTATTTTGCGATGGGTCAAGAGTTTTGCACTTGCCAAATGTTTACTACGTACTTTTAATGGTAACCAGGAATCATGGATTCCACGTCCATAGGAAACTTCTGAGCATCTGTCTTTTAATATACTGAATTTGGAATCCACATCGACAGGAAAAATCAGGGCATCTTACTGAGAATGAAAAGTAAATCCGGTTCTAGGAGTTCTCATTTTCTGGAATCTGCAGGGCCTCTTGATAAGGTTTAATCAGCAATCTGGGCTTCTGGGTCCCTACATTTTCAGAGCCAGTTGTTCCGTGGATACGCTACATCTGTCATTAAAAATCCTCAGGATCTTTCTGGACCTCTTGTTAGTTGTAATCAAGGATCTGTCCCTACGCATCCTTTTGTTTCCTGGGAACATCTACGACCATAATCATATTCCCCAGAATCAAAGGTTTATTTTTACAAAATTCCTCGATTCAGGTGACATCAAAGTACAGAAAATTCTTGTTGTTGGGCATGTAGGAATTGAAATGTTGTGTTTGGAAGATTTCACATTTTTAGGAGGTCTTGTGAAGGGGAACCAGGTATCTTGGATTCCAGTTCCCAAAGAACATTATGGACGTCTTTCTCTTGATATCCATAAAACTGCAATTCTCGGTCTCCAGGAACTGTCTCAGCATCCTGCAGAGTGAAGCATGAAGTCGGGTAATGGAGGTCGTCATATAGAGGAAACTACACGTCATATTGCTAAGGAAGTATAAGGAATCTTCCCTATATTAGTCCTCAATCCCAAAAACTACAGGCCATCTTCCTAAGAGGTAACCACAAATCTGGTTTTTGAAGTAGAAGTCTGGGTAATGTGAATCATCACATAAAGGGAACTTCAGTGCCTTTGCTAAGTAAGAATAAGAAATCTGTGATACTCGTATCCTCAATCCCAAAAAAACTTCAGGTTGTCTTGCTATGGGCTAAACACGAATCATGGTGTTTTCGAACATGAATCTGGGAAATGGAGTACTTATTTACAGGCAACTACATGACCTTTTGCTAACAAAGAATAAGGAATCTGGGTTACACGAGTCCTCAATAACAAAAATCTACAGAGCATTTTGGAAAGTGCTAAAAAGGAATCAGAGTTTCGAAGCAGGATATATCTAATGAGATTCCTATTATACAGGAAAATACACATTCCCTTGCCAAGGAAGAAAATGAATCGGGGTTATAGCAGTACTCAGTCCTAAGAATCAACAGGTTATCTGTTGTGGACTAAAAAAGCATCAGGGTTTAGAAGCTGGAACATAGTTAATAGCAGTCGTAATATACAGAATCTACATGATCTCTAACTTAGGAGAAATAATAAACATGTTTTACACGGTTCCTCCATCCCAATATCTACAAGACATCTTGCTAATGGCAAAACAAGGAACAGGTTTTCCAAACAGATTTCTGTGATAAGGGAGTCCTCACATACAGGACATTACATGGTCCCTTGCTAAAGAAGAATATGGAATCTGTGATACACTAGTCCACAATCTGAAAAATTCTCAGGGTGTCTTTCTGCGGTATAAACAAGAATCAAGTCTTCGAGCTTGTCTCATGTTTTGGGGATATTTGGCTTGTGGGTATTATGAATCAGTCATTTGAGGACTCCAGAAACATTCTGGTCCTCTTGAGAGTTGTAATCAGGTATCTGGTAGTACAAGTCACTTAGGTTCCTTGCGACAATTAAGGCCAGATTACCGGAAAAAAGTATCATTTTGCCATATTTGGATGTAACTTTGGTCTTAAGATGAACTAGGTAATCCTTAAATTTTCATTTGTACTTTATTTGGAGAGGGGCTGAGGGTTTTGCAGTTGTCAAATATTTAGTACGAATTAATAAAATATAACCAGGATTCATGGAATCCACGTCCCTAGGAAACATCTGGGATCTGTATTTGTATACAGACTTTTGTAATCCACATGGACAAGGAAAATCAGGGCATCTTGCTGAGAACGGAAAGGGAATCCGGTTCTTGGAGTTTTCAATCTCCTAAATGTGCAAGATCGCTCAGTAAGGTTTAAAAGCAATCCGGGCTTTTATGTCGCCACATTTTTAGTGTGTCTTTTGAAAAGGTACCAGGTATCTTGGGTTCCAATTCCTCAAGGACTTTATGGGAGTCTTTCTCTTGATATCCAAGCAACTGGTATTCTAGGTCACCAGGAAATATCTTGGCGTCTTGCTGAGAATGAAGCATGAATTTCAGTAATGGGAGTCCTCATATACAGAACACTACACCACCTGTTGCTACGGAAGAATAAGGAATCTTGCTTAAACGAGTCCTCCATCCTCAAAAACCTACAGAGCATCTTGCTAAGAGGTAACCAACATTCTGGTTTTGGGAGCAAGAATCTGGATAATGCCAGACCTCATATACATGAACTGCACTGTCTATTGCTAAAGGAGAATAAGGAATCATGTTTACATGTGAACTCCATCCCCAAAAAAACTTCAGGGTGTCTTGCTAAGGGCTAAATACAAATTTGGGTTTTTGATGCATAACCTAGAAAAATGAAATCCTCATATAAAGGCAACTGCACTGACTTTTCCTAAGAGAGAATAAGGAATATGGGTGACAGGTTTTCTCAATCCCCAAAAAAGTACACGGCATCTTCCTAAGACCTAAAGAAGAATCAAGTTTCGACGCATGTATCTGTGAACAGGAGTACTCATATACAGGCAACTGCACGGCTGTTGCTAAATATAAGGAACCTGTGTTATATGAGTTCTCAGTCCGAAAAATCTACAGGGCATTTTGCTGATGCCTAAAGATGAATCAGGGATTCGAGGCATGAATGTGGGTAATAGCAATCCTCATATGCAGGAAACTACATGGCCTCTTGCTAAGAAAAAAGAAGCAGTCTCTTTTCCATGGTTCCTCTATCAAAAAATCTACATGGCATCTTACTAAGGCTAAACAAGAATCAGGATTTTGAAACAGGAATCTAGGGAAAGAGAGTCCTCATATACAGGACACTACACGGCCTCCAACTAAGTTCCAATTAAGAATCTTTGTAGTATGCGTTCCCAATCCAAAAAATTCCCAAGGTGTCTGCTATGGGAAAAACAAGAAAAAGAGCTTCGAGCTCCAGAAATGTTTTGGAGCAATTTAGCATGCGGATATTATGAATCGATAATTACAGGACTCCAGCAACATTCTGGTCCTCTTAAATGTTGTAAACGGGTATTGTACACAAGTCCGTTAGGTTCCTCGGAACACCTAAGGCCAGATTCCAGGACACAAAGAATCTTCTTGCCATATTTGGGATGTACCTCTGGTATTAAGGTGAAACCTGTAATCCTTTCCCTTCCGTGTCTCTTTTTATTTTGAGAAGGGACAAGGGTTTTGCAGTTGCCAAAGGTTTAGTACGTATTTTTAAAGGTAAACAGGAATCATGGAATCCACGTCCCTAGGAAATATCTGGGTATCTGTCTTTTGATATACTGAGTTTAGAATCAACATCGACAGGAAAATTCAGGGCATCTTACTGAGAATGAAAAGGAATTCCCGTTCTAGGAGTTCTCATTTTCTGGAATCTTCTGGGCCCTTGATAAGGCTTAATCAGAATTCTGGAAATTTGGGTCAGAACATTTTCAGAGCTACTGGCTCCATGGATACACTAAGTCTGTCATTGCAGATCCTCAGGAACATTCTGGTTCTATTGTTAGTTGTAATCAAGGATCTGGCCCTACAAATCCTTTTGTTTCCTAGGAATATCTATGACCATAATCTTATTTCCCAAAATCAAAAGTTATATTGGTACAAAATCCCTAGATTCAGGTGACCTCAAAGTACAGAAAATTCTTGTGGGCGGGCAGGTCGGCATTGGGATGTTGTGTTTGGAAGAGTCCACATTTTGGGGAGGTCTTGTGAAGGGGAACCAAGAATCTTGGATTCCAGTTCCCAAAGAAAATTATGGACGTGTTTCTCCTTATATCCCCAAACTGGAATTCTTGGTCACCTGGAACTGTCTTGGCATCCTGCAGAATGAAGCAGGAAGCTGGGTAATGGAGGTCGTCATATACAGGAAACTATACGTCATATTGTTAAGGAAGTATAAGGAATCTTCCTTATATGAGTCATCAATCCCCAAAACTACAGTCCGTCTTCCTAAGACGTAACCACGAATCAGGTTTTTGAAATAGGAATCTGGGTAATGGGAGTCCTCACATACAGGAAACTTCACTGCCTATTGCTAAGTAAGTAAAAGGAATCAGCAATACTCGAGTCCTCAATCCCAAAAAAACTTCAGGTCATTTGCTGTGGGCTAAACACGAATCATGTTGTTTTTGAGCATGAATCTGGGAAATGGAGTCCTTATTTACAGGCAACTACATGACCTTTGGCTAAGAAAGAATAAGGAATCTGCGTTACACGAGGCCTCAATCCCAAAAATATACAGAGCATCTTGGAAAGTGCTAAAAAGAATCAGAGGTTTGAAGCAGGATGTATCTAATGACAGTCCTAATAACAGGAAAATACACAGCCCCTTGCCAAGGAAGAAAAAGAATCAGGGTTATAGCAATCCTCACTCCTAATAATCAACAGGCCATCTGCTGTAGGCTAAACAAGAATCAGGGTTTAGAAGCTGGAACATAGGTAAGACCAGTCCTCATAGGCAGAATCTACATGATCTCTAGCTAAGGAGAACTTAGAAACCTCTTTTACACGTGTCCTCAGTCACAATATCTACATGGCATCTTGCAAACGGCAAAACACGAATCAGAATTTCCAAACAGGATCTGGGGAAAGGGAGTCCCCATATACAGGACATTACATGGCCTCTCGCTAAAGAAGAATAAGGAATATGTGATACACTAGTCCACAATCTGATAAATTCTTAGGGTGTCTTGCTGCAGTATAAAAAAGAATCAAGACTTCAAGCTCGCCTCATGTTTTGGAGATATTTGGCTTGTGGGTATTATGAATCCATCATTTCAGGACTCTAGCAACATTGTGGTCCTCTTGAGAGTTGCAATCGGGTATCTGGTAGTACAAATCCCTTAAGTTCCTCGGGACAATTAAGGCCAGATTCCCGGAAAAATGTATCATCTTGCCGTATTTGGATGTAAGTTTGGTCTTAAGATGAACTTGGTAATCTTTAAATTTCCGTTTGTACTTTATTTGTAGAGGGGCCGAGGGTTTTGCAGTTGCCAAATATTTAGTACGAATTATTAAAATGTAACCAGGATTCATGGAATCCACCTCCCTAGGAAATATCTGGTCATCTGCATTTTTGTATAGAGTGCTGGAATCCACACGGACAGGAAATTCAGGGCATCTTGCTGAGAACGGAAAAGGAATCCGGTTCTTGGAGTTCTCAATCGCCTAAACCTACAAAGTCTCTTGATAAGGTTTAATCAGCAATCTGGGCTTCTATGTCGCCACATTTTTTAGTGTGTTTTTTGAAAAGGGACCAGGAATCTTGGGTTCCAAATTCTCAAGAACTTTATGGGAGTCTTTCTCTTGATATCCAAGCAACTGGTATTCTAGGTCACCAGGAAATATCCTGGCGTCTTGCTGAGAATGAAGCATGAATTTCAGTAATGGGAGTCCTCATATACAGAACACTACAGGAACTGTTTCCACGGAAGAATAAGGAATCTTGCTTGCACGAGTCCTCCATCACAAAAACCTACAGAGTGTCTTGCTAAGAGATAACCACCATTCAGGTTTTGGGAGTAGAAATCTGGATAATGGGAGTCCTCATATACAGGAAACTGCACTGTCTATGGCTAAATTAAAATAAGGATTCTGGTTTACCCTTGTCCTCCATACCAATAAAAACTTCAGGGTGTCTTGCTAAGGGCAAAACACGAATATGGGTTTTTGAAGCATAAACTAGGGAAATGATATCCTCATATACAGGCAACTGCACTGATTTTTCCTATGAAAGATTAAGGAATGTGGGAAACATATTTTCTCCATCCCCAAAAAGGTACACAGCGTCATCCTAAGATCTATACAAGAATCAAGCTTTTGATGCCAGTATCTGTGAACAGGAGTACTCATATACAGGCAATTGCACGGCTGTGGCTAAAAATAAGGAATCTGGGTTATATGAGTCCTCAGTCCTGAAAATCTACAGGGCATCTTGCTGACGGCTAAAGAATAATCAGGAATTTGAGGCATGAATTTGGGTAATAGCAATCCTCATATACAGGAAACTACATGGCCTCTTGCTAAGAAAAAAGAAGAAATCTGTTTTACATGCTTCCTCTATCAAAAAATCTACATGGCATCTTACTAAGTGCTAAACAAGAATCAGGGTTTTGAAACAGGGATCTAGGGAAAGAGAGTCCTCACATACAGGACCCTACATGGACTCCAACTAAGTACCAATAAAGAATCATTATTGTGCACGTCATCAATCAAAAAAATTCCTAGGGTGTCTGCTATGGAACAAACAAGAAACAGAGCTTCGACCTCCCAAATGTTTCAGAGCACTTTAGAATGTTTATATTATGAATCGGTCATTTCAGGCCTCCAGCAACATTCTGGACCTCTTAAAAGTTGTAAATGAGTATTGGGCAATCCAAGTCCATTAGGTTCCTCAAAACGACTAAGGGCAGATTCCAGGACAAAAATAATCTTGCCATATTTGGATGTAACTCTGGTATTAAGGTGAATCCTGTAATCTTTCCCCTTCCGTGTCTCTTTTTATTTTGAGACGGACAAGGGTTTTGCACTTGCCAAATGCTTACTACGTACTTTAAATGGTAACCAGGAATCATGGAATCCACGTCCCTAGGAAACTTCAGGGCATCTGTCTTTTGATAGACTGAATTTGAAATCCACATCAACAGAAAAAATCAGGGAATCTTACTGAGAACGAAAAGGAAATCCGGTTCTAGGAGTTCTCATTTTCCGGAATCTACAGGGCCTCTTGAAAAGGTTCAATCAGCATTCTGGGCTTCTGGGTCCTTATATTTTCAAAGACACTTGCTCCGTGGATACGATAAATCTGTCATTAAAGATCCTCAGGAACTTTCTGGTCCTCTTGTTAGTTGTAATCAAGCATTTGGCCCTACAAATACTTTTGTTTCCTGGGAACATCTACGACCATAATCATATTCCCTAGAATCAAGGTATATTTTTACAAAATTCCTCGATTCAGGTGACCTCAAAGCCAAGAAAATTCTTGTGGGAGGGCAGGTAGGAATTGGGATGTTGGGTTTGGAAGAATTCACATTTTGGGGAGGTCTTGTGAAGGAGAACCACAAATCTTTGATTCCAGTTCCCAAAGAACATTATGGACGTCTTTCTCTTGATATTCAAAAAACTGGAATTCTCGGTCTCCAGAAACTGTCTCGGAA
This sequence comes from Carlito syrichta, assembly GCF_000164805.1. Taxonomy (NCBI): domain Eukaryota; kingdom Metazoa; phylum Chordata; class Mammalia; order Primates; family Tarsiidae; genus Carlito; species Carlito syrichta. The sequence continues at coordinate 358,029 of NW_007257471.1, forward strand.
TCCTGCATAGTGTAGCATGAAGCTAGGTAATGCAGGTCGTCTTATAGCGAAACCCACACATCATATTGCTAAAGAAGTATAAGGAATCTTCCTTATATGAGTCCTCAATCCCAAAAACTAAAGGCCATCTTCCTAAGAGGTAACCATGAATCAGGTTTTTGAAGTAGGAATCTGGGTAATGGGAATCCTCACATACAGGAAACTTCACAGCCTATTGCTAAGTAAGAATAAGAAATTTGCATTACTCGTGTCCTCAATCCCAAAAAAACTTCAGGTCATCTTGCTATATGCTAAACACGAATCATGGTGTTTTCGAGCATGAATCTGGGAAATGGAGTCCTTATTTACAGGCAATTCCATGACCTTTTGCTAAGAAAGAATAAGGAATCTGGGTTACACGTGTCCTCAATCTCAAAAATCTACAGAGCATCTTGGAAAGTGCTAAAAAGAATCAGAGTTTTGAAACAGGGTGTATCTAAAGAGAGTCCTAATATACAGGAAAATACACAGTCCCTTGCCAAGGAAGAAAAAGAATCGGGGTTATAGGAGTCCTCAGTCCTAAATATCAACAGGCCATCTGCTGTGGGCTAAAAAGAATCAGATTTAGAAGCTGGAACATAGGTAATAGCAGTCCTCATATGCAGAATCTCATTATCTCTAGCTAAGGAGAACTAAGAAACCTCTTTTACACGGTTCCTCCGTCACAATATCTACATTACCTCTTGCTAATGGCAAAACGAGAATCAGGGTTTCCAAACAGGATTCTGGGGATAGTAAGTCCTCATATACAGGACATTACACATCCCCTTGCTAAAGAAGAATAAGGAATTTGTTATACACTAGTCCACAATCCGAAAAATGCTCAGGATGTCTTGCTGCGGTATAAACAAGAATCAAGGTTTCGAGATCGTCTCATGTTTCGGAGATATTTGGCTTGTGGCTATTATGAATCAGTCATTTCAGGACTCCAGCAACATTCTGGTTCTATTGAGAGTTGTAATCAAGTATCTGGTAGTACAAATCCCTTAAGTCCCTCAGGACAATTACGGCCAGATTCCCGGAAAAAAGTATTATCTTTCCGAATATGGATATAACTTTGGTCTTAAGATGAACTTGGTAATTCTTAAATTGTTCTTTATTTGGAGAGGGGCCGTTGGTTTTGCATTTGCAAATATTAAATTCGAATTATTAAAATGTAACAAGGATTCATGGATTCCAAGTCCCTAGGAAACATCTGGCATCTGCATTTTTGTATACAGTGTTTTGGAATTCACATGGACAGGGAAAATCAGGGCATCTTGGCGAGAACGGAAAGGGAATCCGGTTCCTAAGTTCTCAATCGACTAAATCTACAAGGTCTCTTAAGAAGGTTTAATCAGCCTTCTAGGCTTCTTAATCGCCACCTTGTAGTGTGTAATTTGAAAAGGGGACCAGGAATCTTGGGTTCCAATTCCTCAAGAACTTTATGGGAGTCTTTCTCTTGATATCAAAGCAACTGGAATTCTAGATCACCAGGGAATATTTCGGGGTCTTGCTGAGAATGAAGCAGGAATTTCAGTAATGGGAGTCCTCATATACAGAAAACTACACGACCTGTTGCTATGGAAAAATAAGGAATCTTGGTTACACGAGTCCTCCATCCCAGAAACCTACAGAGCGTCTTGCTAGGAGATAACCACCGTCAGGTTTTGGGAGTAAGAATCTGGATAATGGGAGTCCTCATATACAGGAAACTGAACTGTCTATTGCTAAGGAAGAATATGGAATCTGGTTTACACGTGTTCTCAATCCCAAAATAAACTTCAGGGTGTCTTGCTAAGGGTAAACACGAATTTGGCTTTTTGAAGCATAATCTAGGGAAATGAAATCCTAATATACAGGCAACTGCACGGACATTTCCCAAGAAAGAATCAGTAATCTGGGTGACATGTGTTCTCAATCCCCAAAAAACCATACGGCATCTTCCTAAGGTCTAATCATGCATCAGACTTTCAACGCATGTATCTGCGAAAGGGAGTACTCATATACAGGAAACTGCATGGCTGTTTCAAAAAATAAGGAATCTGGGTTATACGAGTCCTCAGTCCTGAAAATCTATGGGGCATCTTGCTGACGGCTAAAGAGGAATCGGGGATTCGAGGCATGAATGTGTGTAATAGCAGTCCTCTTATATCAAAAAATCTACATGGCGTCTTACTAAGGGTTAAACAAGAATCAGCGTTTTGAAACAGGAATATAGGGAAAGAGAGTCTTCATATACAGGACACTAAACGGCCTCCAACTAAGGACGAGTAAAGAATCTTTCTTGTACGCATCTTCAGTCCAAAAAATTCCCAGGGTGTCTGATATGGGACAAACAAGAAATAGGGCTTCGAGCTCCCTAAACGTTTCAGAGCAATTTATCATGCGGATAATATGAATCGGTCATTTCAGGACTCCAGCAACATTCTGGTCCTCTTCAAATTTGCAAACGGTTATTGGGCACTCCAATTCCGTTAGTTTCCTCGGAACAACTAAGGTCAGATTCCAGGACAAAAAGAATCGGCATGCCATATTTGGGTGTAACTCTGGTCTTAAGTGAAACCTGTAATCCTTCCCTTCCGTTTCTCTTTTTATTTTGAGAGGGCACAAGGGTTTTGCAGTTGCCAAATGTTTAGTACTTATTTTTAAAGGTAACCTGGAATTATGGAATCACGTCCCTAGGAAACTTCTGGGCATCTGTCTTTTTGTATATAGAGATTGGAATCCACATCGAGAGGGAAAATCAGGGCATCTTGCTGAGAATGATATGGAAATCCGGTTCTAGAAGTTCTCATTTTCCGGAATCTACAGGGCCTCTTGATAAGATTTAATCAGCAATCTGGGCTTCTGGGCTCCTACATAATTCAGAGCTCCTTGCTCCGTGAATACGCTAAAGGTTTCATTACAGATCCACAGGAACTTTCTGGTCCTCTTGTTAGTTGTTATCAAGGATCTGTCCATACAAATCCTTTTGTGCTCTAGGAACATCTATGACCATAACCATGTTACCCAGAATCAAAAGGCATATTGGTACAAAATTCCTCGATTGAGGTGACCTCAAACTACAGAAAATTCTTGTGGGAGGGCAGGTCGAAATTGGGATGTTGGAGTTTGAAAATTCCAAATTTTGGGGATGTCATGTGAAGGGGAACCAGGGATCTTGGATTCAAGTTCCCAAAGAACATTATGGGCGTGTTTCTCTTGATATCAAAACAACTGGAATTCTCGGTCACCAGGAACTGTCTTGGTATCCTGCAGAGTGAAGCGGAGAGCTGGGTAATGAGAGCCATCATATACAGGAAACTACACGTCATATTGCTAAGGAAGTAAAAGGAATCTTGGTTACATGAGTCCTCATTCCCCAAAGCTACAGGCCGTCTTCCTAAGAGGTAACCACGAATTAGGTTTTGAAGTAGGAATCTGGGTAATGAGAGACTTCACATACAGGAAACTTTTCTGCCTATTGCTAAGTAAGAAAAAAGAATCTGCATTACTTGTGTCCTCAATCCCAAAAAAACTTCAGGTCTTCTTGCTATGGGCTAAACACGAATCAGGGTGTTTTAAGCATGATTCTGGCGATATGGAGTCCTTATATACAGGCACCTACATTACCTTTTGCTCAGAACGAATAAGGAAAATGGGTTACACGAGTCCTCAATCCCAAAAATCTTCAGGGCGTCTTAGAAAGGGCTAAAAATGAATCATATTTTCGAAGCAGGGTCTATGTAAAGTGAGTCCTAGTATACAGGAAAATACACTTCCCCTTTCCAAAGAAGAAAAAGAATCGGGGTTATAGCAGTCCACAGTCCTAAAAATCAACAGGCAATCTGCTGTGGGTTCAACAAGAATCAGAGTTTAGAAGCTGCAACATAGGTAATAGCAGTCCTCATATACAGAATCTACACGATCTAATTCTAAGGAGAAATCAGAAACCTGTTTTACACGGTTCCTCTGTCACAATATCTACATGACATCTTGCTAAGGGCTAAACAAGAATCGGGATTTCCAAAGAGGGTTCTGGGGAAAGGGAGTTCTCTTATGCAGGATATTACATGGCCCCTTGCTAAGAAAGAATAAAGAATCTGTGATACACTAGTCCCTAATCCGAAAAATTCTCAGTATGTCTTGCTAGGGGACAAAGAAGAATCTGGGCTTCGAGCTCCTCATGTATTGGAGATATTTTGTTTCTGGAAATTATGAATCAGTCTTTTTAGGACTCCAGCAAAATTCTGGTCGTCTTGGGAGTTGTAAACGGGTATCTGGTAGTACAATTCCCTTAGGTTCCTCGGGACAACTAGGCCAGATTCCTGGAACAAAAGTATCTTCTTGCCATATTTGCATGAAAATCTGGTCTTAAGATGAACTTGGTAATCCTTAAATTTCCGTTTGTATTTTATTTGGAGAGGGTCCGAGGCTTTTGCTGTTGCCAAATATTTAGTAGGAATTATTAAAATGTAACCAGGAATCATGGAGTCCACGTCTCTAGGAAACATCTGGGCATCTGCATTTTTGTATACAGGGTTTTGGAATCCACATAGACAGGGAAAATCAGGGCATCTTACTGAAAACGGAAAGGGAATCCGGTTCTGGGAGTTCTGAATCGTCTAAATATGCAAGGCCTCTTGATAAGGTTGAATCAGTAATCTGGGCTTCTATATCGCCAAATCTTTAGTGTGTCTTTGGAAAAGGGAACCAGGAATTTGGGGTTCCAATTCCACAAGAACTTTATGGGAGTCTTTCTCTTAATATCTAAGCAACAGGAATTCTAGGTCACCACGAAATATCTCGGCGAATGGCTGAGAATGAAATAGGAATTTCAGTAATGGGAGTCCTCATATACAGAACACTACACGACCTGTTGCTATGGAAGAATAAGGAATCTTGGTTACACGAGTCCTCCATCCCAAAAAACTACAGAGCGTCTTGCTAAGAGATAACCACCAAGCCGGTTTTGGGAGAAGGAATCTGGATAATGGGAGTCCTCATATACAGGAAACTGCAATGCCTATTGCTAAGGAAGAATAAGGAATCTGGTTTACACGTGTCCTCCACCACAAAAAAAAAACTTCAGTGTGTCTTGCTAAGGGCTAAACACAAATTTGGGTTTTTGAAGCATAAACTAGGGAAATGAAATCCTCATATACACGCAACTGCACTGACTTTTCCTAAAAAGTGTAAGGAATCTGGGTGACATTTTCCTCAATCCCCAAAAAACTACATGGCATCTTCCTAAGGTTTAAACAAGTCTCAGGGTTTTGATGCATGTATATGGGAAAGGTTGTATTCATAAACAGGCAACTGCACAGCTGTTGCTAAAAATAAGGAATCTGGGTTATATGAGTCCTAAGTCCTGAAAATCTACAGGGCATCTTGCTGACGGCTAAAGAAGAATCAGGGAATCGAGGCATGAATGTGGGTAATAGCAGTGCTCATATACAGGAAACTACATGGCCTCTTGCTAAGAAAAAAGAAAAAAATCTGCTTTCCACGGATACTCTATAAAAAATCTACATGGTGTCTTACTAAGGGCTAAACAAGAATCAGGGTTTTGAAACAGGAATTTAGGGAAAGAGAGTCCTCACATACAGGACACTACACGGTCTTCTACTATGGACGAATAAAGAATCATAGTTGTATGAGTCCTCAATCCAAAAAAATTCCCCGGGTGTCTGCAATGGCACAAAAAAGAAACAAGGCTTTAGCCAGGCTCAGTGGCTCAACCCGTAATCCCACGCTTTTGGGAGGCTGAAGTGAGTGAATTGCTTGAGCCCGCATGTTTGAGACCCACCTGGGCAGCAAGACGTCATCTCTACAATAAATAAAAAAATCAGTTGGGCGTGGTAGCGCATGCCTGTAATTCTAGCTACTTGGAAGGCTGAAGCGGAAGGATCGCTGGACCCCAGCAGATAGAGGCTGTGGTGACTGGCAGCGGCCACTGAATTCCAGTCTGGGCGACAGAGTGAGACTCCAACTCAAAAAAAAAAAAAAAAAGAAACAGGTCTTCGAGCTCCCCAAATGTTTTGGAGTAATTTAGCATGCAGATATTATGAATCGGTCATTTCAGGACTCCAGCAACATTCTGGTCCTTTTGAAAGTTGTAAATGTGTATTGGGCATTCCAAGTCCGTTAGATTCCTCGGAACAACTAAGACCAGATTTCAGGACAAAAGGATTCTTCTTGCCACGTGTGGATGTAACTCTGGTCTTAAGGTGAATACTGTATACCTTCCTCTTCTGTTTCACTTTTTATTTTGAGTGGGGCAAGGATTTTGCAGTTTCCAAATGTTTAGTAAGTATTTTTAAAGGTAACCAGGAATCATGGATTCCACGTCCCTAGGAAACTTCTGGGCATCTGTCTTTTTGTATACAGAGTTTGGAATCCACAACGACAGGGAAAATTAGGGCATCTTGCTGATAACGAAAAGGAAATCCTGTTCTAGGAGTTCTCATTTTCCGGAATCTACAGGGTCTCTTGATAAGGTTTAATCAGCAATCTGGGCTTCTGTGTCCCTACAATTTCAGAGCTACTTGCTCCAATGATTCGCTAAATCTGTCATTAGAGATCCTCAGCAACTTTCTTGTCCTATTTTTAGTTGTAATCAAGGATTAGTCCCTACAAATCCTTTTGTGTCCCAGGAATATATACACCATACTCATATTCCCCAGAATCAAAAGGCATATTGGTACAAAATTCCTCGATTCAGGTGACTTGAAACTACAGAAAATTCTTGTGGGAGTGCAGGTCGCAATTGGGATGTTGAGTTTGGAAGATTGCTATTTTGGGGAGGTCTTGTGAAGGGGAACCAGAAATCTTGGATTCTAGTCCCCAAAGAACATTATGGGCGTCTTTCTCTTGATATCCAAAAAACTGGGAATTCTCGGTCTCCAAGAAATGTCTCAGCATTCTGCAGAGTGGAGCAGGAAGCTGGGTAATGGAGGTCGTCATAAACAGGAAACTACACCTCACATTCCTAAGGAAGTATAAGGAATCTTCCTTATATGAGTCCTCAATCCCCAAAACTACAGACCGTCTTCACGAATCAGGTTTTGAATTAGGAATCTGGGTAATGGGAGTCCTCACATACAGGAAACGTCACTGACATTTGCTAAGTAAGACTAAGGAATCTGCAATACTCGTGTCCTCTATCCCAAAAAAACTTCAGGTCGTCTTGCTATGGGCTAAACACGAATCAGGTTCTTTTAAGCATGAATCTGGGGAAATGGAGTCTTTATATACATGCAACTTCATGACCTTTTGCTAAGAGAGAATAAGGAATCTGGGTTACACGAGTCTTCAATCCCAAAAATTTACAGGGCATCCTAGAAAGGGCTAAAAAAGAATCAGAGTTTCGAAGCAGGATCTATGTAATGAAAGTCCTAATATACAGGAAAATACACAGCTCCATGCCAGGGAAGTAAAAGAATCGGGATTATACCAGTCCCCCATCCTACAAATCAACAGGCCATCTGCTGTGGGCTAAACAAGAATCAGAGTTTAGAACCTGTGACATAGGTAATAGCAGTCCTCATATACAGAATCTACACGATCTCCTGCTAAGGAGTAATAAGAAACCTGTTTTACATGGTTCCTCTGTTATAATATCTACATGACATCTTGCTAAGGGGTAAACAAGTATCAGGGTTTCCAAACAGGGTTGTGTGGAAAGGGAGGTCTCTTATGCAGGATATTACACTGCCCCTCGCTATAGAAGAATAAGGAATCTGTGATACACTTGTCCCCAATCAGAAATATTCTCAGTGTGTCTTGCTAGGGAATAAAGAAGAATCAGATTCTCGAGCTCGTCTAATGTTTTGGAGGTATTTGTCTTGTGGGTATGATGAATAAGTCTTTTTAGGATTCCAGCAACATTCTGATCCTCTTGAGAGATGTAAACGGGTATCTGGTAGTAAAAGTCCCTTAGATTCCTCGGAACAACTAAGGCCAGATTCCCGGAAAAAAAGTATCTTCTTGCCATATTTGGATGTAACAAGGGTCTTCAGATGAACTTGGTAATCCTAAAATTTCCGATTGTACTTTTATTTGGAGAGGGGCCAAGGGTTTTGAAGTTGCCAAATATTAAGACGGAATTATTAAAATGTAACCAGGAATCATGGATTCCATGTCCCTAGGAAACATCTGGGCATCTGCATTTTTATATACAGAGTTTGGAATCCACATAGACAGGGACAATCAGGGCATCTTGCTGAGAACGGAAAGGAAATCGGGTTCTTGGAGTTCTCAATCGCCTAAATCTACAAGGTCTCCTAATAAGGTTTAATCAGCAATCTGCGCTTCTATGTCGCAACATTTTTAGTGTGTCTTTTGAAAAGGGAACCAGGAATCTTGAGTTCCAATTCCAAAAGTACTTTATGGGAGTCTTTCTCTTGATATCCAAGCAACTGTAATTCTAGGTCACCACGAAATGTCTCAGTGTCTTCTTGAGAATGAAGCAGGAATTTCAGTAATGGGAGTCCTCATATACAGAACACTACACCACCTGTTCCTAGGGAAGAATAAGTAATCTTGGTTACACAAGTCCTCCATCCCAAATAACTATAGAGCATCATGCTAAGGGTTTTGGGAGTAGGAATCTGGATAATGGGAGTCCTCATATACAGGAAACTGCACTATTGCTAAGGAAGAATAAGGAATGTGGTTTACACGTGTCCTCAATCCCCCAAAAAACTTCAGGGTGTCTTGCTAAGGACTAAATACGAATTTGGGTATTTGTAGGATAATCTGGGTAAATATAATCCTCATATACAGGCATCTGCACGGACTTTTCCTAAGAAAGAATAAGGAATCTGGGTGACGTGTTCTCAATCCCCAAAAACCTACACGGCGTCTTCCCAAGGTCTAAAGAAGCATCAGGGTTTTGACGCATGTATCCGGGTAAGGGAGTACTCATATACAGGCAAATGCACGTCTGTTGCTAAAAACAAGGATCTGGGTTATATGATTCCTCAGTCCTGAAATGCTACAGGACATCTTGCTGACGGCTAAAGAAAGATTAGGGATTCGAGTCATGATTGTGGGTAATAGCAGTCCACATAAACAGGAAACTTCATGGCCTCTTGCTAAGAAAAAAGAAATCTGTTTCCCACAGTTCCTCTATCAAGAAATCTACATGGTGTCTTACTAAGGGATAAACAAGAATCAGCGTTTCGAAACAGGAATCTAGGGAAAGAGAGTCCTCACATAGAGGACACTACATGGTCTCCAACTAAGGATGAATAAAGAATCTTTGTTGTACGAGTCTTCAATCCAAAAAATTCCCAGGGTTTCTGCTATGGCACAAACAAGAAAGAGGGCTTCGAGCTCCACAAATGTTTTGAAGCAATTTATCATGCGGACATTACGAATCGGTCATTTCAGGACTCTAGGAACATTCTGGTCCTCTTGAAAGTTGTTAACAGCTATCGGGCACTCCAAGTCCATTAGATTCCTCGGAACAACTAAGGCCAGATTTCAGGAAAAAAGGAATCTTCTTGCCATATGTGGATGTAACTCTTTTCTTAAGGTGAACCCTGTAATCCATCTCCTTGTGTTTCTCCTCTTATTTTGAGAGGGGACAAGGGTTTTACAGTTGCCAAATATTTAGTACGTATTTTTAAAAGTAACCAGGAATCATGGATTCCACGTCCCTAGGAAACTTCTGGGCATCTGTCTTTTTGTATACAGAGTTTGGAATCCACATCGACAGGGAAAATCAGGGTATCAGCTGAGAACCAAAAGGAAATCCAGTTCTAGGAGTTCTCATTAACCAGAATCTTCAGGGCCTCTTGCTAAGGTTTAATCAACAATCTGAGCTTCTGGGTCCCTACAGTTTTCAGTGCTACATTCTCCGTGGATACACTAAATCTGTCATTACAGATGCACAGGAACTTTCTTGTCATCTTGTTAGTGGTAACCAAGGATCTGACCCTACAAATCCTTTTGTGTCCTAGGAATATCTCCGACCATAATCATGTTCCCTAAAATAAAAAGGTATATTGGTACAAAATTCCTCAATTCAGGTGACCTCAATCTACATAAAATTCTTGTGGGCGGGCAGTTCGTAATTGAGATGTTGGGTTTTGAAGATTCCACATTTAGGGAGGGTCTTGTGAACGGGAATGAAGAATCCTGAATTCCAGTTCCCAAAGCTGCAAATTAGGTAATAGCAGTCCTCATATACAGAATCTACACGATCTCTTGCTAAGGAGAAATAAGAAACATGTTTTACGCGGTACTGCCATCACAATATCTACATGACATCTTGCAAAGGGTTAAAGAAGTATCAGGGTTTCCAAACAGGTTTCTGGGGAAAGGGAGTCCTCATATGCAGGACATTACAGGGCCCCTCGCCCAGAAAGAATAAGGAATCTGTGATACACAAGTCCCCAATCCATAAAATTCTCTGGGTGTCTTGCTATGGGATAAACAAGAATCAGGGCTTCGAGCTCGTCTCATGTTTCAGAGCCATTTGGCTTGTGGATATTATGAATCAGTCTTTTCAGGACTCCAGCAACATCCTGGTCCTCATGAGAGTTGTAAACTGGTATCTGGTAGTACAAGTCCCTTAGGATCCTCGGGACAACTAAGGCCAGATTCCAGGAACAAAAGTATCTTCTTGCCGTATTTGGATGTAACTCTGGACTTAAGATGAATTTGGTAATCCTAAAAATTCTGATTGTACTTTTCTTTGGAGTGGGACAGTGGGTTTTGAAGTTGCCAAAAATATTGTACGAATTACTAAAATGTAACCAGGAATCATGGATTCCACGTCCCTAAGAATTATCTGGGCATCTGCATTTTTATATACAGAGTTTTGGAATCCACATAGACAGGGAAAATAAGGGCATCTTGCTGAGAATGGAAAGGTAATCCAGTTCTTGGAGTTTTCAATCGTGTAAACCTACAAGGTCTCTTGATAAGGTTAATCCGCCTTCTGGGCTTCTACGTCGCCATATTTTTAGTGTCTCTTTTGAAAAGGGGAGCAGGATTCTTGGGCTCAAATTCCACAAGAACTTTACGGGAGTCTTTTACTTGATATCCAAGCAACTGGAATGCTAGGTCACCACGAAATGTCTCAGCGTCTTGCTGAGTATGAAGCAGGAATTTCAGTAATGGGAGTTCTCATATTCAGAACATAATATCACCTGTTGCTACGTAAGAATAAGGAATCTTGGTTACACTAGTCCTCCCTCCATCCCAAACACCTACAGAACATCTTGCTATGGGATAATCCACAACCAGGTTTTGGGAGTAGGAATCTGAATAATAGGAGTCCTCATATACAGGAATCTTCACTGTCTACTGCTAAGGAAGAAGAGGGGATCTGGTTTACACATGTACTCAACCCAAAAAATACTTCAGGGTGTCTTGCTAAGGGCTAAATACGAATTTAGGTATTTGAAGTATAATCTGAGTAAATGAAATCCTCATATACAGGCATCTGCACGAACTTTTCCTATGAAAGAATAAGGAATCTGGGTGACATGTGTTCTCAATCCCTAAAAAACTACATGGCATCTTCGTAAGGTCTAAACAAGCATCAGGTTTTCGACGCATGTATCTGGGAAAGAGAATACTCATATACAGGCAACTGCAAGGCTGTTGCTAAAAATTAGCAATCTGGGTTATTCAAGTCCTCAGTCCTGGAAAGCTACAGGGCATCTTGCTGACGGATAAAGTAGGATCAGGGATTCGAGGCATGAATGTGGATAATAGCAGTCTAAATATACAGGAAACTACATGGCCTCTTCCTAAGAAAAAAGAAGAAATTTGTTTTACACGGTTCCCCTATTAAAACAACCTACATGGCGGATTACTAAGTACTAAAAAAGGATAAGGGTTTCGAAACAGGAATCTAGGGAAAGAGAGTCCTCTCATACAGGACACTACATGGTCTCCAACTAAGGACGAATAAAGAATCTTTATTGTACGAGTCCTCAATCCAAAAAATTCCCAGGGTGTCTGCTATGGCACAAACAAGAAACAGTCTTTGAGCTCCCCAAATGTTTTAGAGCAATTTAGCATGCGGATATTGCGAATCGGTCATTTCAGGAGTCCAGCAACATTCTGGTCCTCTTGAAAGTTGTAAACGGGTATCGGGCACTCCAAATCCATTAGGTTCCTCGGAACAACTAAGGCCAGATTCCAGGACAAAAAGAATCTTCTTGCCATATTTGAATGTAACTCTGGTCTTAAAGTGAAACCTGTAATCCTTCCCCTTCCGTTTCTGTTTTTATTTTGAGTGGGGACAAGGGTTTTGCAGTAGCCAAACGTTTAGTACGTACTTTTAAATGTAATCAGGAATCATGGATTCCACGTCCCTAGAAAACATCTGGGCATCTGTCTTATTGTATACAGAGTTTGGAATCCACATGGACAGGGAAAATCAGGGAATCTTCCTGAGAACGAAAAGGAAATCTGGTTCTAGGAGTTGTCATTAACCACAATCTACAGGGCCTCTTGATGAGGTTTAATTTGCAATTTGGGCTTCTGGGTCCCTACATTTTTCAGAGCTACTTGCTCCATGGATACACTAAATCTGTCATTATAGATCCACAGGAAACTTCTGGTCATTTTGTTAGTTGCTATCAAGGATCTGGCCCTACAAATCCTTTTGTGTCCTAGGGATATCTACGACCATAATCATGCTCCCCAGAATCAAATGGCATATTCGTACAAAATCCCTCGATTAATGTGACCAGAAATTACAGAAAATTCTTGTGGGCAGGTAGGTCCGAATTGGGATGTTGGGTTTTGAAGATTCCACATTTTAGGGAGGTCTTGTGAAGGGGAACCAGGGATCTTGTATTCCAGTTCCTAAAGATCATTATAGGAGTCTTTCTCTTGATATCCAAACAACTGGAATTCTCCGTCACCAGGAACTGTCTCGGCATCCTGCAGAGTGAAGTGGGAAGCTGGGTAATGGAAGTCGTCATATACAGAAAACTACACGTCATATTGCTTAGGAAGTATAAATAATCTTGGTTACATGAGTCCTCCATCCAAAAAACTACAAGCCGTCTTCCTAAGAGGTAAACACGAATCAGGTTTTTGAAGTAGGAATCTAGGTAATGGGAGGCCTCACATACAGTAAAATTCACTGCCTATTGCTCAGTAAGAATAAGGAATCCGCGTTACTCATGTCCTCAATCACCCAAAAAATTCAGGTCGTCTTGCTATGGGCTAAACAATAATCATGGTGTTTTCGAGCATGAATCTGGGAAATGGAGTCCTTTTTTGCAGGCAACTACATGACATTTTGCTAAGAAATAATAAGGAATCTGGGTTACAGTCCTCAATTCCAAAAACCTACAGATCCTATTGGAAAGGGTAAAAAAGAATCAGAGTTTCGAAGCAGGATCTATGTAATGAGAGTCCTAATATACAGGAAAAAACACAGCCCCTTGCCAAGGAAGAAGAAGAATCGGGATTATAGCAGTCCTCAGTCCTAAAAATCAACAGGCCATCTGTTGTGGGCTATAAAAGAATCAGTGTTTAAAAACTGCAACATAGGTAACAGCAGTACTCATATACAGAATGTACACGATCTCTTGCTATGGAGAAATAAGAAAACTGTTTTACATGGTTCCTCCATCACAATATCTAAATGCATTTGCTAAGAGCTAAACAAGGATCAGGGATTCCAAACAGGGTTCCGGGGAAAGGGAGTCCTCATATACAGGACATTACACGGTCCCTCGGTAAGGAAGAATAAGGAATCTGTGATACACAAGTGCCCAATCCGTAAAAATCTCAGTGTCCTGCTAAGGTATAAACATGAATCAGGGCTTCGACCTCGCCTCATGTTTTGGAGATATTTGGCTTTTGGGTATTATGAATCAGTGTTTTCAGGACTCCAGCAACATTCTGGTCCTCTTGAGAGTTGTAAACATGTATTTGGTAGTACAAGTCCCTTAGGTTCCTCGGGACAACTAAGGCCAGATTCCCGGAACAAAAGTATATTCTTGCCGTATTTGGATGTAACTTTGGTCTTAAGATGTACTTGGTAATCCTAAAATTTCCGATTGTACTTTTATTTGGAGAGAGGCCGAGGGTTTAGAGGTTGCCAAATATTTAGTACGGATTATTAAAATGTAACCAGGAATCATGGATTCCACACTTTAGGTAAAAACTGGGCATCTGCATTTTGCTATACAGAGTTTTGGAATCCAAATAGACAGGGAAAATCAGGGTGTCTTGCTGAGAACGGAAAGGTAATTCAGTTCTTGGAGTTCTCAAATGCATAAATCTACAAGGTCTCTTGATAAGGTTTAATCAGCAATCTGGCCTTCTATGTTGACAGATATTTAGTGTGTCTTTTGAAAAGGGAACCAGGAATCTTGGCTTCCAGTTCCACAAGAACTTTATGGCATTCTTTCTCTTGATATGCAAACAACTGGAATTCTAGGTCTCCATGAAATGTCTTGGCATCTTGCTCAGAATGAAGCAGGAATTTCAGTAATGGGAGTCCTCATATACAGAACACTACACCACCAGTTGCTATGGAAGAATAAGGAATCCTGGTTACACGAGTCCTCCATCCCAAAAACCTACAGAGTCTCTTGCTACGCAATAACCACCAATCAGGTTTTGGGAGTAGGAATCTGGATAATGGGAGTCCTCTTATACAGGAAAGTGCACTGTCTATTGCTAAGGAAGAATAAGGAATCTGGTTTACATGTCCTCAATCCACAAAAAAACTGCAGGGTGTCTTGCTAAGGGCTAAATGCGAAATTGGGTATCTGAAGCATAATCAAGGGAAATGAAATCCTGATATACAGGCATCTGCAGGGACGTTTCCTAAGAAGAATAAGGAATCTGGGTGACATGTGTTCTCAATTCCCCAAAAAGTACACGGCGTCTTCCTAAGGTCTAAACAAGCATCAGGGATTCGACACATGTACCTGGGAAAGGGAGTACTCATATACAGGCCACTGCATGGCTGTTTCCAAAAATAAGGAATATGGGCTATACGAGTCCTCAGTCCTGAAACTCTACAGGTCATCTTGCTGAAGGCTAAAGAAGAATCAGGGATTCGAGGCATGAATGTGGGTAACAGCAGTCCTCATATACAGAAAACTCTATGGCCTCTTGCTAAGAAAAATAAGAAATCTGTGTTCCACCATTCCTTTATCAAAAAATCTACATGGCGTCTTACTAAGCGCTAAACAAGGATCAGGGTCTCAAAACAGGAATCTAGGGAAAGAGCGTCCTCATATACAGTACACTACATGGCCTCTAACTAAGGAAGAAAAAAAATCTCTGTTGTACGAGTCCTCAATCCAAAAAATTCCCAGGGTGTCTGCTATGGGACAAACAAGAAACAGGGCTTCAAGCTCCCTAAATGTTTTGGAACAATTTAGCATGTGGATATTACGAATCGGTCATTTCAGGACTCCAGCAACATTCTGATCCTTGTGAAAGTTCTAAACGGGTATCGGGCACTCCAAGTCCGTTAGGGTCCTCGGAGCAACTAAGGCCAGATTCCAGGACAAAAAGAATCTTCTTGCCATATTTGGATGTAACTCTGGTTTTAAGGTGAACCCTGTAATCATTCCCCTTTCATTTATGTTTTTATTTTGAGTGGGGACAAATGTTTTGCAATTGTCAAACGTTTAGTACGTACTTTTAAATGTAACCAGGAATCCTGAATTCCACGTCCCTAGTAAACATCTGGACATCTGTCTTTTTGTATACAGAGTTTGGAATCCACATGGAAAGAGAAAATCAGGGCATCTTGCTGAGAAGGAAAAGGAAATCCGGTTCTAGGAGTTGTCTTTAATCGGAATCTACATGGCATCTTGATAAGGTTTAATCGACAATCTGGGCTTCTGGGTCCCTACATTTTTCAGAGATACTTGCTCCGTGGATACACTAAATCTGTCATTACAGATCCAAAGGAACTTTCTGGTCATCTTGTTAGTTGTAACCAAGGATCTGGCCCTACAAATCCTTTTGGTCCTAGGAACATCTACGACCATAATCATGTAGCCCAGAATCAAAAGACATATTCATACAAAATCCCTCGATTCAGGTGACCTCAAATAACAGAAATTTCTTGTGGAATCATGGAATCCATGTCCCTAGGAAACTTCAGAGCATCTGTCTTTTGATATACTCAATTTGGAATCCACATCGACAGAAAAAATCAGGGCATCTTACTGAGAATGAAAAGGAAATCCGGTTCTGGGAGTTCTCATTTTCCGGAATCTACAGGGCCTCTTGATAAGGTTTAATCAGCATTCTGGGCTTCTGTGTTCCTACATTTTCAGAGCCACTTGCTCCGTGGATACTATAATCTGTCATTAAAGAACCTCAGGATCTTTCTGTTCCTCTTGTTAGTTGTAATCAATGATCTGGCCCTACAAATCCTTTTGTTTCCTGGGAACATCTACGACCAGAATCATATTCCCCAGAATCAAAGGTATATTGGTACAAAATTCTTGGATTCAGGTGACCTCAAAGTATAGAACATTCTTGTGGGTTGGCAGGTAGGAATTGGGATTTTGGGTTTGGAAGATTCCACATTTTGAGGAGGCCTTGTGAAGGGGAACCAATAATCTTTGATTCCAGTTCCCAAAGAACATTATGGACGTCTTTCTCTTGATACCCAAAAACCTGGAATTCTCGGACACCAGGAATTATTTCGGCATCCTGAAGAGTGAAGCAGGAAGCTGGGTAATGGAGGTCGTCATATAAAGGAAACTTCACGTCATATTGCTAAGGAAGTATAAGGAATCTTCCTTATATGAGTCCTCCATCCCAAAAACTACAGGCCGTCTTTCTGAGATGTAACCACGAATCAGGTTTTTGAAGTAGGAATCTGGGTAATGGGAATCCTCACATACAGAAAACATCACTGCCTATTGCTAAGTAAGAATAAGGAATCTGCGTTACTCACGTACTCAATCCAAAAAAAGCTTAAGGACATCTTGCTATGGGATAAACATGAATCATTGTGTTTTCAAGCATGAATCTGGGAAATGGAGTCCTTATTTACAGGCAACTACGTGACCTTTTGCTAAGAAAGAATAAGGAATCTGGGTTACACGAGTCCTCAATCCCAAAAATCTACAGAGCATCTTCAAAAGTGCTAAAAAGTATCAGAGTTTTGAAGCAGGATGTATCTAATGAGAGCCCTAATATACAGGAAAATACACATCCCCTTGCCAAGGCAGAAAAGAATCGGGGTTATAGCAGTCCTCAGTCCTAAATATCAACAGGCCATCTGCTGTGGGATAAACAAGAATCAGGATATAGAAGTTGGAACATAGGTAAAAGCAGTCTTCATATGCAGAATCTCATGATCTCTAGCTAAGGAGAACTAAGAAACCACTTTAAAACGGTTCCTCCAGCACAATATCTACATGACATCTTGCTAATGGCAAAATCAGGGTTTCCAAACAGAATTCTGGTGAAAGGGAGTCCCCATATACAGGACATTACACGGCCCCTCACTAAAGAAGAATAAGGAATCTGTGTTACACTAGTCCACAATCCGAAAAATACCCAGGGTGTCTTGCTGTGTTATAAACAAGAATAAAGGCTTCGAGCTCATTTCATGTTTCGGAGATATTTGGTTTGTGGGTATTATGAATCAGTCATTTCAGGACTCCAGCAACATTCTGGTCCTCTTGAGAGTTGTAATCGGGTATCTGGTAGTACAATTCCCTTAATTTCCTCGGGATAATTTAGGCCGATTCCCGGAAAAAGTATCATCTTGCTGTATTTGGATGTAACTTTGGTCTTAAGATGAACTTGGTAATCCATAAATTTCCGTTTGTACTTTATTTGCAGAGGGGCTTACGGTTTTGCAATTGGCAAATATTTAGTACAAATTATTAAAATGTAACCTGGATTCATGGATTCCACGACACTAAGAAACATCTGGGCATCTGCATTTTGGTACACAGAGTATTGGAATCCACATAGACAGGGAAAATCCGGGTATCATGCTGAGAACAGAAAGGGAATCCAGTCCTTGGAGTTCTCAATCGCCTAAATCGACAAAGTCTCTTGATAAGGTTTAATCAGCAATCTGGGATTCTATGTCGCCACATTTTTAGTGTGTCTTTTGAAAAGGGACCAGGAATCTTGGGTTCCAATTACTCAAGAACTTTATGGGAGTCTTTCTCTTGATATCCAACCAACTGGAATTCTAGGTCTCCAGGAAATTTCTTGGCGTCTTGCTGAGAATGAAGCAGGAATTTCAGTAATGGGAGTCCTAATAAACAGAACACTACACGACCTGCTGATACGGAAGAATAAGGAATCTTGTTTACACGAATACTCCATCCCAAAAACCTACAGAACGTCTTGCTAAGAGATAACCACCATTCAGGTTTTGGGAGGAGTAATCTGGATATTGGGAGTCCTCATATACAGGAAAGTGCACTGTCTATTGCTAAAGGAGTATAATGAATCTGGTTTACACGTGTCCTCCATCCCAATAAAACTACAGGGTTTCTTGCTAAGGGCTAAACACGAATTTGGTTTTTGAAGCATAAACTAGGGAAATGAAATCCTCATATACAGGCAAGTGCACTGACTTTTCCTAAGAAAGAATAAGGAATGTGGGTGACATGTTTTATCAATCTCCAAAAAAGTATACGGCATCTTCCTAAGATGTAAACAAGAATCAAGCTTTCATCGCATGTTTCTGTGAACAGGAGTATTCATATAAAGGAAACTGCCCGGCTGTTGCTAAAAATATGGTAACTGGGTTATACGAGTCCTCTGTCCTGAAAATCTACAGGGCATCTTGCTGACGGCTAAAGAAGAATCAGGGATTTGAGGCATGAATGTGGGTAGTAGCAATCCTCATATACAGGAAACTACATGGCCTCTTGTTAGGCAAAGAGAAGAAATCTGTTTTCCACGGTTAATCTATCAAAAAATCTTCATGGCATCTTACTAAGGGCCAAACAAGAATCAGGGTTTTGAAACAGGAATCAAGGGAAAGAGAGTCCTCACATACAGGACACTACATGGCCTCCAACTAAGAACGAATAAAGAATCATTGTTGTACGTGTCCTCAATCAAAAAGTTCCCAGGTTGTCTGCTATGGGACAAACAAGAAACACAGCTTCGAGCTCCCCAAATGTTTCAGAGCAATTTAGCATGCGGATATTATGAATCGGTCATTTCATGTCTCCAGCAACATTCTGGTCCTCTAAAAAATTGTAAATGGGTATTGGGCACTCCAAGTCTGTTAGGTTCCTCAAAAAACTAAGGCCAGATTCCTGGACAAAAAGAATCTTCTTGCTATATTTGGATTTAACTCTGTTCTTAAGGTGAACCCTGTAATCCTTCCCCTTCCGTGTCTCTTTTTATTTTGAGATGGGACAAGGGTTTTGCACTTGCCAAATATATACTATGTTGTTTTAATGTTAACGAGGAATCATGGAATCCACGACCCTAGGAAACTTCTGGGCATCTGTCTTTTAAATACTTAATTTGGAATGCAAATCGACAGGGAAAATCAGGGCATCTTACTGAGAGTAAAAAGTAAATCCGGTTCTAGGAGTTCTCATTTTCTGGAATCTACAGGGCATCTTGATATGGTTTAATCAGGAATCTGGGCCTCTGGGTCCCTACATTTTCAGAGCTACTCGCTCCGTGGATACGCTAAATCTGTCATTACAGATCCTCAGGATATTTCTGGTCCTCTTGTTAGATCTAAACAAGGATTTGGCCCTAGAAAACCTTTTGTTCCTGGGACCATCTATGACCATACTCATATTCCCCAGAATCAGAAGGTATAATGGTACAAAATTCCTCGATTCAGGTGACCTTAAAGAACAGAAAATTCTTGTGGTTGGGCAGGTAGGAATTGGGGTTTTGGGTTTGGAGTATTCCACATTTTCGGGAGGTCTTGTGTAGGGGAACCAGGAATCTTGGATTCCAGTTTCCAAAGAACATTATGGACGTCTTTCTCTTGATATCCATAAAATTGGAATTCTCGATCTTCAGGAACTGTCTTGGGATTCTGCAGAGTGAAGCAGGAAGCTGGATAATGGAGGTCGACATATACAGGAAACTACACGTCATATTACTAAGGAAGTATAAGGAATCTTCCTTATATGAGTGCTCAATCCCAAAACTACAGGCCGTCTTCCTAAGAGGTAACCATGAATCAGGTTTTTGAAGTTAGAATCTGGGTAATGGGAGGCCTCACATACAGGAAACTTCACTGCCTATTGCTAAGTAAGAATAAGGAATCTGCATTACTCTTGTTCTCAATCCCAAAAAAACTTCAGGTTGTCTTTCTATGGGCTAACACAAATCATGGTGTTTTGGAGCATGAATCTGGGAAATGGAGTCCTTTTCTTAAATTTTTTTTTTGAGTTGGAATCTCACTTTGTCGCCAGACTGGAGTTCAGTGGCCGCTACCGGCCACCGCAGCCTCGTCTGCTGGGCTCTTGTGATACTTCTGCCTCAGCCTTCTGAGTAGCCGGATTACAGGCGCTCGCTACCACGCCCAGCTGATTTTTTTATTATTGTAGAGGTGCAGTCTCCTTGTCCAGGAGGGTCTCGAACCCGTGGGCTCAGGCAATCCACTCACCTCTGCCTCCCAAAGGTGCGGGATTACAGGCTGAGCCAACGAGCCCCGCTAATGGAGTCCTTATTTACAGACAACTACATGACCTTTTTCTAAGAAAAAATAAGGAATCTGGGTTACACGAGTCCTCAATCCCAAAAATCTACAGAGCATCTTGGAAAGTTAAAAAGAAATCAGAGTTTCAAAGCAGGATGTATCTAATGAGCATCCTATTACATAGGAAAATACACAGCCCCTTGACAGGGAAGAAAAAGAATCGGGGTTATAGCATACCTCAGTCATGAAAATCAACAGGCCATCTGCTGTTTGGTAAATAACAATCAGGGTTTAGAAGCTGGAACATAGGTAACAGCAGTCCTCATATACAGAATCTAAACGATCTCTAGCTAAGGAGAAATAAGAAATCTGTTTTACACGGTTCCTCCGTTAGATTATCTATATGACATCTTGCTAGTGACAAAACAAGAATCAGGGTTTCCAAACAGGATTCTGTGGAAAGGGCGTCCTCATATACAGGACATTTCACAGCCCCTCGCTAAGGAAGAATAAGGAATCTGTAATACAGTAGTCCACAATCCGAAAAATTCTCAGGGTGTCTTGCTGCGGTATAAAGAAGTATAAAGACTTCAAGCTTGTCTCATAGTTCAGAGATATTTGGCTTGTGGGAAATATGAATCAGTCGTTTCAGGAGTACAGCAACATTCTGGTCTTCTTGAGAGTTGTAAACGGGTATCTGGTAGTAAAGTCCCTTAGGTTCCTCGGGATAACTAAGGCCAGATTCCCAGAACAAAATATCTTCTTGCCGTTTTTGGATGTAACTCGGGTCTTAAGAGGATCTTGGTAATCTTAAAATTTCCGATTGTACTTTTATTTGGAAAGGGGCCTCGGGTTTTGCAGTTGCCAAATATTTAGTATGAATTAATAAAAATGTAACCAGGATTAATGGAATCCACGTCCCTACGAGACATCTGGGCATCTGCATTATTGTATACAGAGTTTTGAAATCCACATGGACAGGAAAATCAGGGCATCTTGCTGAGAAAGGAATGGAAAACCGGTTCTTGGAGTTCTCAATCGCCTAAATCTACAAAGTCTCTTGATAAGGTTTAATCAGCAATCTGGTCTACTATGTCGCCACATATTTTGTGTGTCTTTTGAAAAGGGACCAGGAATCTTGGTTTCCAATTTCTCAAGAACTTTATAGAAGTCTTTCTCTTGATATCAAAGCAACTGGAATTCTAGGACACCAGGAAATATCTTGTCATCTTGCTGAGAATGAATCAGGAAGTTCAGTAATGGGAGTCTTCAAATAAAGAACACTACACTACCTGTTGCTACGGAAGAATAAGGATTCTTGCTTACATGAGTCCTCCCTCAGAAAAACCTACACAGTGTCTTGCTAAGAGATAAGCACCATTGAGGTTTTAGGAGTAGGAATCTGGATAATGGGAGTCCTCCTATCCAGGAAACGGCACTGCCTATTGCTAAGTAAGAATAAGGAATCTGCGTTACTCGGGTCTTCAATCACAAAAAAACTTAAGGTCATCTGTCTTTTGATATACTGAATTTGGAATCCACATCAACAGAAAAAATCAGGGCATCTTCCTGAGAACGAAAAGAAAATCGGGTTCTAGGAGTTCTCATTTTCCAGAATATACAGGGCCTCTTGATAAGGTTTAATCAGCTTTCTGGGCTTCTGGGTCCCTAAATTTTCAGAGCCACTTGCTCTGTGGATATGCTAAATCTGTCATTAAAGAACCTCAGGAACTTTCTGGTCCTCTTGTTAGTTGTCATCAAGGAACTGGCCCTACAAATCCTTTTGTTTCCTGGGAACATCTACGACCATAATCATATTCCCCAGGATCAAAGGTATATTGGTACAAAATGCCTCGATTCAGGTGACCTCAAAGTACAGAAAATTCTTGTGGGTGGGCAGGTAGGGATTGGGATTTTGGGTTTGGAAGATTCAAACTTTTGGGGAGGTCTTGTGAAGGGGAACCACGAATCTTTGATTCCAGTGCCCAAAGAACATTACAGACGTCTGTCTCTTGATATCAAAGAAACTGGAATTCTCGGTCTCCAGGAACAGTCTTTGCACCCTGCAGAGTGAAGCAGGAAGCTGTGTAATGGAGGTCGTCATATACAGAAAACTACACGTCATATTGCTAAGGAAGCATAATGTATCTTCCTTATATGAGTCCTCTATCCCAAAAACTACAGGCCGTCTTCCTAAGAGGTAACCATGAATCAGGTTTTTGTAGTAGGAATCTGGGTAATGAGAGTCCACACAAAAACGAAACTTCACTGCGTATTGCTAAGTAAGAATAAGGAATCTGCGTTACTCGTGTCCTCAATCCGAAAAAAGCTTAAGGTCATCATGCTATGGGCTAAACACGAATCATGGTGTTTTCGAGGATGAATCTGGAAAATGAAGTCCTTATTTACAGGCAATTACATGACCTTTTGCTAAGTAAGAATAAGTAATCTGGGTTACATGAGACCTCAATCCGAAAAATCTACACAACATCTTGGAAAGTGCTAAAAAAAATCAGAGTTTCTAAGCAGGATGTATCTAATGAGGGACCTAATATACAGGAAAATACACAGCCCATTGCCAAGGAAGAAAAAGATGCGTGGTTATGCAGTCCTCACTCCGTAAAATCAACAGGCCATCTGCTGTGGTCTAAACAAGAATCAGGGTTTAGAAGCAGGAACATAAGTAATAGCAGTACTCATGTGCAGAATCTACATGATCTCTAGCTAAGGAGAACTAAGAAACTTCTTTTAAACAGTTCCTCTGTCACAATATCTACATGACATCTTGCTAATGGCAAAACAAGAATCAGTGTTTCCAAACAGGTTTCTGGTGAAAGGGAGTCCCCATATACAGGACATTACACGGCCCTTCGCTAAAGAAGTATAAGGAATCTGTGATACACTAATCCACAATCCGAAAAATTCTCAGGGTGTCTTGCTGCGGTATAAACAAGAATCAAGGCTTCAAACTCGTCTCATGTTTCAGAGATATTTGGCTTGTGGGTATTATGAATCAGTCATTTCAGGACTCCAGCAACATTCTGGTCCTCTTGAGAGTTGTAATCGGGTATCTGGTAGTACAAATCCCTTAAGTTTTTCGGGACAATTAAGGCCAGATTCCCGGAAAAAATATCATCTTGCTGTATCTGGATGTAACTTTGGTCTTAAGATGAACTTGTTAATCCGTAAAATTCCGTTTGTACTTTATTTGCTGAGGGGTCGAGGGTTTTGCAGTTGCCAAATATTTAGTACGAATTATTAAAATTTAACCAGGATTCATGGATTCCACGTCCCTAGGAAACATCTGTGCATCTGCATTTTTGTACACAGAGTTTTGCAATCCACATAGATAGGGAAAATCAGGGGATCTTGCTGAGAACAGAAAGGGAATCCGGTTCTTGGAGTTCTCAATTGGCTAAATCTACAAAGTCTCTTGATAAGGTTTAATCAGCAATCTGGGATTCTATGTCGCCACATTTTTAGTGTGTCTTTTGAAAAAAGACCAAGAACCTTGGGTTCCAATTCCTCAAAAACATTATGGGAGTATTTCTCTTGATATCCAAGCAACTGGAATTCTATGTCACCAGGAAATATCTGGGTGTCTTCCTGAGAATGAAGCAGGAATTTCAGTAATGGGAGTCCTCATATACAGAACAATACACGACCTGTTGCTACGGAAGAATAAGGAATCTTGGTTACTCGAGCCCTCCCTCCCAAAAACCTACAGAGCATCTTGCTAAGAGATAACCACCATTCAGTTTGTGGGAGTAGGAATCTTGATAATCGGAGACCTCATATACAGGAAACTGCACTGTCTATTGCTAAAGGAGAACAAGGAATCTGGTTTAAACGTGTCCTCCATCCCAATAAAACTTCAGAGTTTCTTGCTAAGGGCTAAGCACGAATTTGGGTTTTTGAAGCATAAACTAGGGAAATGAAATCCTCATATACAAGCAACTGCACTCACTTTTCCTAAGAAAGAATAAGGAATGTGGGCGACATGCTTTCTCAAACTCCAAAAAAGTATATGGTGTCTTCCAAAGATCTAAAAAGAATTAAGCTTTCGTTGCATGTATCTGAACAGGAGTACTCATACACAGGCAACTGCACAGTTGATAAAATTACGGAATCTGTGTTATACGAGTCCTCAGTTCTGAAAATCTACAGGGCATCTTGCTGACGCCTAAAGAAGAATCAGGGATTCGAGGCATGAATGTGGGTAATAGCAGACCTCATATACAGGAAACTACATGGCCTCTTGCTAGGCAAAAGAAGAAATCTGTTTTCCACGGTCCTCTATCAAAAAATCTACATCGCATCTTCCTAAGGGATAAACAAGAATCAGGGTTTCGAAACAGGAACCAAGGGAAAGAGAGTCCTTACATACTGGACACTACATGGCCTCCAACTAAGAACGAATAAAGAATTATAGCTGTACGCGTCCTCAATCTAAAAATTTCCCAAGTTGTCTGCTACGGGACAAACAAGAAACAGAGCTTCGAGTTCCCCAAATGTTTTGGAGCAACTTAGCATGCGGATATTATGAATCGTTCATTTCAGGACTCCAGCAACCTTCTGGTCCTCTTAAAAGTTGTAAACGGGTATTGGGCACTAAAAGTCCGTTAGTTTCCACGGAACAACTAAGGCCAGATTCCAGGACAAATAGAATCTTCTTGTCATATTTAGATGTACCTCTCTTATTAAGGTGAACCCTGTAATCCTTCCCCTTCCGTGTCTCTTTTTATTTTGAGAGGGGACAAGTGTTTTGCAGTTGCCAAATATTTAGTATGTATTTTTAATGGTAAATAGGAATCATGGAATCCACGTCCCTAGGAAATTTTTGGGCATCTGTCTTTTGATATACTGAGTCTGGAATCCACATAGACAGGAAAAATCAGGGCATCTTACTGAGAACGAAAAGGAAATCCGGTTTTAGGGGTTCTCAGTTTCCGGACTCTACCGGGAGCCTTGATTAGGTTTAATCAGCAATCTGGGCATCTGGGTCCGTACATTTTCAGAGCTACTTGCTCCATGGATACCTAAGTCTATCATTACAGATCCTCAGGAACATTCTGGTCCTCTTGTTGGTTGTAATTAAGGAACTGGCTCTACAAATCCTTTTGTTTCCTAGGAACATCAACGAACATAATCTTATTTCCCAGAATCAAAAGTTATATTGGTACAAAATTGCTCGATTCAGGAGACCTCAAAGTACAGAAAATTCTTGTGGGTGGGCAGGTTGGAATTGGGATGTTGGGTTTGGATGATTCCACATTTTGGGGAGGTCTTGTAAAGGGGAACCAAGAATCTTGAATTCCAAGTCCCAAAGAATATTATGGACATCTTTCTCTTGATATCCAAAAAACTGGAATTCTCAGTCACCACGAACTGTCCTGGCATCCTGCAGAATGAAGCAGGAAGCTGGGTAATGGAGGTCGTCATATACAGGAAACTATACGTCATATTGCTAGGGAAGTATAAGGAAACTTCCTTATATGAGTCCTCAATCTCAAAACTACAGGCCATCTTCCTAAGAGGTATCCACGACTCAGGTTTGGAATTAGGAATCTGGGTAATGGGAGTCCTCACATACAGGAAAAATCACTGACTATTGCTAAGTAAGAATAAGGCACCTGCGTTACTCGTGTCCTCAATCCCAAAAAAACTTCAGGTCGTCTTGCTATGGGCTAAACACGTATCATGGTGTTTTCGAGCATGAATCTGGGAAATGGAGTCCTTATTTACAGGCAACTACATGACCTTTTGCTAAGAAGGAATAAGGAATCTGGGTTACACGAGTCCTCAATCCAAAAAATCTACAGAGCATCTTGGAATGTGCGAAAAAGTATCAGAGTTTTGAAGCAGGATGTATCTAATGAGAGTCCTAATATACAGGAAAATACACAGCCCCTTGCCAAGGAAGAAAAAGAATTGGGGTTAAAGCAGTACTCAGTCTGAATAATCAACAGGCCATCTGCTGTGGGTAAACAAGAATCAGGGTTTAGAAGCTGGAACATAGTTAATAGCAGTTCTCATATACAGAATCTACACGATCTCCAACTAAGGAGAAAAAAGAACCCTGTTTTACACTGTTCCTCCATCCCAATATCTACATGACATCTTGCTAATGGCAAAACAAGAATCAGGGTTTCCAAACAGGATTCTGGGGAAAGGGAGTCCTCATATACAGGACATTACACAGCCCCTCGCTAAGGAAGAATGAGTCTGTGATACACTTGTCCACAATCCTAACAATTCTCAGGGTGTCTTCCTGAGGTATAAACAAGAACCAAGGCTTTGAGCTCGTCTCATGTTTCGGAGATATTTGGCTTGTGGGTATTATGAATCAGTCATTTGAAGACTCCAGCAACCTTCTGGTCCTCTTGAGAGTTGTTATCGGGTATCTGGTAGTACAAGTCCCTTAAGTTCCTCGGGACAAATAAGGCCAGTTTCCCGGAAAAAAAGTATCATCTTGCCATATTTGGATGTAAATTTGGTCTTAACATTTACTTGGTAATTGTTAAATTTCCGTTTGTACTTTGGAGAGGGGCCGTGGTTTTTGCAGTTGCCAAATATTTATTACGAATTATTAACATGTAACCAGGATTCATGGAATCCACATCCCTAGGAAGTATCTGGGCATCTGCATTTTTGTATACAGAGTTTTGGAATCCACATGGACAGGAAAATCAGGGCATCTTGCTGAGAATGGAAAGGGAATCCGGTTCTTGGAGTTCTCAATCGCCTAAATCTACAAGGTCTCTTGATAAGGTTTAATCAGCAATCTCGTCTTCTATGTCTCCACATTTTTAGTGTGTCTTTGAAAAGGGACCAAGAATCTTGGGTTCCAATTCCTCAAGAACTTTATGGAAGTCTTTCTCTTGATATCCAATATCGGGGACTAAATAGTCAAAGCATGAAACTGTCTACCTAGAAAAGCAGAGTCTAGATAAGAATAGTATGTGTCTTTCAAAGTACGGAAAGTGCTGGTCAAGGACAAAACTAATATGAAATGTTGGCAGAATAGTCTGAGTCTGGGTACAGACACTTCTTGATAGAGGGGAAGTTTAATGTTGAAGATTTGGGAAGTTTGAATACCTGCTTGTATTGTGCTTGTATATAACCTTTGGAATAAAGAGAAACGGGGTCACTCGGGGACTAGCCCTGGTGCCCTCCCTTTGCAGCTAAAGGAGTCTTGTATTCCTTTTAGTCTCCACTCCCTCTTTCAGGAACCCGATAACTCCGGATGGCCTGGAGAGGAGGCGCCCGAAGAGGGACCTGAAAATGAGGGACGCAGTGAGAGACCACCGTCGATGTGAAGAAGAATCAGGCTGGATTATAAAATAAGGTAAGACAGTGTATTCAATAATCCTTAGGGAGTAAAAATGGGACAAAGCAACAGTAAAGAGATATTTGTGGAAATGTTGCAACACATGCTGCGGACGCATGGCACTAAAGTAGGGAAACCTCAACTTGATAAATTTTTAGCTTTTATAACTGAAGTGTGTCCTTGGTTCCCTGAAGAGGGAACCGTGAATAGTGAAACTTGGCAAAAGGTTGGGGAAAATTTACAGGCTTATTGTACTACTCATGGGCCTTCAAAAGTCCCGATAGAAATATTTAGCTTATGGAATTCGGTTAGGGATTGTCTAGATCCTCGGTCTGAGCTTACAAATTTTAGTGAAAATGTAAAATCTTCTCAACCCAGTCATAAACCCGAGGATAACCCAGTTGTCGCTGAGG
Organism: Carlito syrichta; assembly: GCF_000164805.1. Classification (NCBI taxonomy): domain Eukaryota; kingdom Metazoa; phylum Chordata; class Mammalia; order Primates; family Tarsiidae; genus Carlito; species Carlito syrichta. The sequence goes on from NW_007257471.1 coordinate 386,386, forward strand.
CATCTAATACCTCCCTGCCTCAGTCTGATGAGGAAGATCTGGAGGAAGAGGCTTTAAAATATCATGAGGAAAAATATCCCTCTTTAACCTTCCCAGTAATTTCAAAACCCGATAATGGCCTCACTGAAATCACTGAGCAGATGAGAGATTTGACAACTCAAGTGAGGGACTTATTGCAAGTATGTAAAAGGTTAGAAGGTGGTTTTCAGCCCAGGACAATAGCATCTATTCAGCCAACGGCTCCTCCCGAGATGTGGCCTCCACCTCCACCTAGTGTTATTGCAGGACTTGATTCACCTCAGCCACCGGCTCCCATTATTAATAACCTTTCAGAAGTCATAGTACAGGCAACACAGTAAGGGCATGATACTACAGAATTTGAGAATATGTTCACAGTGTTTGAAGAAAGAGATGCACAAGGTGATATAGTCAGGGTGCACAGGACGGTGGAATTTAAAATAGTAAAGGAATTGAAAACCGCCTGCTCACAGTACGGTCCCATGGCTCCGTTCTCAATGACGATACTTGAAACAGCTAGCCAACATCCTATGTCTCCCAATGATTGTAAAATGTTAGCCAGGGCTTGCTTGTCAGGGGGAGACTACTTACTCTGGAAGGCTGATTATTATGAAAGAAGCAAGCGGACTGCTGCAATTAATGCACAACAGAATATTCAGCGGTCCTTTGATATGCTTTTGGGGGAAGGACAGTATGAAGCACAGGTATAGTCCAACCATATGTGGTCCCCAGCTTACCCACTAATTTATGGGGGCGTGATGTAATGAAACAAATGGGAGTTTATTTACATAGTTCTAATCCTCATGTTACTTCTCAATTAATGGATCAGGGACTATTCCCTTCTCAAGGATTGGGACACGACAATCAAGGCATTAAACAGCCTATTCCTACTAGCATTAAAAAAGATAAAACAGGTTTAGGGTATTTTTAGCACGGGCCCTTGATCCTTCTGCACGCCATGCAGATCCAATGGTTTGGTTATCTTCAAAACCTGTATAGGTGGATCAATGGACCTTAACTTCTGAAAAAATTAAGGCTGCCCAGTTGTTAGTGCAGGAACAGCTCGAGGCAGGTCATATTGAGCCTTGTACTTCACCATGGAATTCTCCTATATTTTTCATAAAGAAAAAGTCAGGAAAATGGAGACTTTTACAAGATCTCAGAGAGGTAAACAAAACCATGTAGACTATGGGAGCCTTACAACCTGGGCTTCCTGACCCTTGTGCCATTACTGATTCTTCTCATGTTATTGTCATGGATTTGAAAGATTGCTTTTATTCTATTCCCTTATTTCCAGGAGACTCTAGAAGATTCACTTTTAGCGTACCATCTATAAATTTAACTGAGCCCATGCAACGTTACCAATGGAAGGTTCTTCCTCAAGGCGTGGCAAATAGCCCAACTTTGTGCCAAAAATTAGTTTCACATATATTATGGCCTATAAGGCAATCATTTCCACAAATTTATATTATTCATTATATGGATGACATTCTTTTAACATCACCTGATCAAGTACAGCTTTTATAAGCTTATCGAGACTTGGAGAAAGCTTTAGAAAGCACAGGTTTGTTCATTGCTCCAGAAAAGGTGCAAACTCGTGTGCCTTATACTTATTTGGGACACTACTTACTAAATCGACAGATTAAGCCACAAAAAATTCAAATCAGGACAGACAAACTGAAAACCTTGAATGATTTTCAAAAAATGTTGGGAGATATAAATTGGCTTTGTCCCTCCCTTAACATTACTACAGGTGAATTAAAACCACTATTTGACATTTGGAAAGGGGAAAGCGATCCTTCCTCTCCCCGGGTGATTACTCCTCAAGCTAGACAGGCATTGTGCAAAGTAGAAACAGCCATTCATAGTCAACAGCGCAAATTTATAAATTATGAACATTTATGGGTTGCATATATATTTCCTACAGCCATCACCCCTACCACCGTCTTATGGCAGGACGGCCCCTTATATTGAATACATACTTCCATAAATCCCAATAAGGTTTTATTGCCATATGATGGGGCTCTGGTTCAAACAGTACACACGTCACGTGTAAAAAGCCGCCAATTATTTGGAAAGGAGCCTACATCTATCTGCTTGCCTCTTACGGCACAGCAAGTCGATATGCTTATGCAGAATTCTATGCCCTGGGCAATAGCTTTAGCTGGTTATACCAGACAGCTTATGCATCATTACCCTCAAAATAAGTTATTACAATTCTTTAAGTTGCATTCTTTTGCTTTACCTGTTATTGTACGGCCCCATCCTATTCGAGGGGCCAGAGTTTTCTTTACTGACGGTTCTCCATCAGGAAAATATGCAGTGGTAGAAAGTGAACTTCCTACTGTTTATGATTCCCCATCTGCTTTGGCTCAGGTGGTAGAACTTTGAGCAGTTTTACAAGTATTTAATGATTATAATGATATTCCTTTTAATTTATATACAGACAGTAAATACATAGCTCATGCTGTTCTAATTTTGGAAACAACCGGTGCTATTTCTACATCAAATTCTGTAATACAGCAATTATTTTTGGAACTGCAAACTGAAATACGTCATAGAATTGTTCCATGTTACATCTCTCATATATGAGCTCATTCACCTTTGCCTGGTCCCCTTAGCATGGGTAATGCCATGGCAGATAACAGTTTATCTCAAATTTATCCAGCTCTTTTAGAAGCTGCTCAGGCTTCCCATGCCATCCATCATCAGAACAGTGCTGGACTGCATAAAGCATTCCGCATTCCAAGAGAAGCAGCTCGCCTTATAGTTAAGAATTGCGTGTCTTGTTTACAACATTTGCCTGTACCTCACCTTGGGGTGAACCCTAGGGGCCCTGTCCCAGGACAGATATGGCAAATGGATGTCACTCACGTGCCCTCATTTGGAAAATTAAAATTTGTCCACTCTGTCGATACGTTTTCTGGGTTTATTATGGCAACTGCAGCTGCCAAAGAGAACACTTCTTCTGTTATCACCCATTGTCTTCGCTGTTTTGCTGTTTTAGGACTTCCTCATACTATTAAAACCGATAATGCCACGGCTTACACGAGTGTGCGTTTTTGGCAGTTTTGCATGCAGCTACACATTACACATTTAACGGGGATCCCCTACAACCCTCAGGGGCAAGGTATTGTGGAAAGAGCTCATGGCACATTGAAGCTGCAAATTCAAAAAATAAAGAAGGGGGAATTGTACTCCTTCACTCCACAAAATATATTAAACCATGCATTATTTACTTTAAATTTTTTGAATGCTGATGCACACAGGGTCACAGCGGCTGATCGCCTATGGCACCCCACAACTAGCAGCTTTTATGCTCAGGTAAAATGGAAAGATCCACTTACTGGTCTATGGAAGGGTTCCAACCCTGTATTAATATGGGGACGAGGACCTGTTTGTGTTTTCTCGCAGGATGATGATGGAGCACGTTGGCTTCCTGAGCGTTTGGTGCATCAGTGCGACAATTACCATATTGATGACCCTGGAGGCCGTTGATGCAGCCGTCCATTGGGCCTATGTTCCGGAACCACCATTGCTGCATGTCACCAATATGAACAAAGATATGCTATTCAGCCATAATGTCACCTCAGACTGGAAATCTTGGAACTTTATAGGGATGGGTCGTGGGATTCCATTCTGCTTCCCAAAGGAGAAAACTGATGCCGGAATTAAAGGATGTTATAACATCTCCAATCTTGCCTCTCAGAAATTTGACCAGGCTAACAAAGACTGAATGACACTGTTGGTAATACTGCAGAATGTAACAGAACTTCTATTTGCCTTACATCTGTTAATTCGTTTTTAATAGGCAATGTGACTTCTGGTGCGTTTAACATTACCCCTAATCCAGACTACAATACGACTTCTATTATCAATTGTACAAATTGTAATTTGACTAACTGTTTACATTGTTTAACTGATGAGCACATTATGGTAGCATTGGTTCATCAATCCCCCCTCTTGTGTTTTTACCTGTGAATATTACTATCCCTTGGTATGAAAACAAAGGGTACAGTGTATTACAACACTTAAGAAACATATTATCTGTACAAAAAAGGGGTGTAGGGTTAATAGTTTTAGGTATATTGGCTTTGATAACCATGATTACATCTACAGCAGCTGCAGCTGCAAGCCTCACAACGTCCATACAATCTGCTAACTTCGTTAACAACCTTACTAGTAACGTTTCCCAGATGATGGGAACTCAGGAAAAGATATATTTAAAATGGAACAAAAGTTACAAATATTGTATGAAGCTATCACCAATTGGGGGGATCGTGTAGACACTGTGTACACCCATAGCAGAATCAAATGTTATACAGAGTATCAATGGATTTGTGTAACTAACAAAACTTACCAGGGCAATTCCAGTGACTGGCAGAAAGTAAAACACCATTTATAAGGATTATGGGAGAGTAGTAATGAATCCTTAGATCTACAAAAACTTCACAAAGAAATATTGGCATTAAGGCAAGCACATATAGATGTGCTTCCTATGGATATGGCTAAAGACATATTCGATAAAATTCAAAACCTTATTGGATCTCCAACTCAGGCATTATGGAAATGGCTGACCCCAATAATTGCAATAAGCATTGTAGGTCTGTTATTGTTTTGTCTTGGACCATGCATTATACGATCTATCTGGACCTCTATAATATCGGTGCAAAGAAATTTGCATATGATAAAGCTACAACAAGCCCAACGACCCATAGAACATGTGGTATAAGAAGAAGTCTTGGTAGTCAATGACGGGTAAGATTCCAGCCACCTGGTATGAACCTAAGACAGGCATTCCCCGCGTAGAGGGGGAATAAGCCGATGACGGGTAACAACCAAGGTGAAGCGAGAACAACCTAAGACAGGAACCAAGATAACCTTATGTCACAAAAGTAAATAAAGAAGGGGGAAATGTCTGGGACTAAATAGTCAAAGCATGAAACTGTCTACCTAGAAAAGCAGAGTCCAGATAAGAATAGTATGTGTCTTTCAAAGTACAGAAAGTACTGGTCAAGGACAAAACTAATATGAAATGTTGGCAGAATAGTCTGAGTCTGGGTACAGACACTTCTTGATAGAGGGGAAGTTTAATGTTGAAGATTGGGGAAGTTTGAATGCCTGATTGTATTGTGCTTGTATATAAACTTTGGAAAAAAGAGAAACAGGATCACTCGGGGACTAGCCCCAGTGAACTCCCTTCACAGCTAAAGGAGTCTTGTATTACTTTTAGTCTCCACTCCCTCTTTCAGATACCCCGATAACTCCGGATGGTCCAGACAATCCAAGCAACTGGAATTCTAGGTCACCAGGAAATATCTTGGCATCTTGCTGAGAATAAAGCATGAATTTCAGTAAAGGGAGTCCTCATATACAGAACAATACACGACCTGTTGCTACGGAAGAATAAGGAATGTTGCTTACATGAGCCCTCCATCACCAACAACCAGCAGAGCATCTTGCTAAGAGATAACCAACATTCAGGTTTTGGGATTAGGAATCTTGATAATGGCAGTCCTCATATACAGGAAACTGCCCTGTCTATTGTGAAAGGATAATAAGGAATCTGGTTTACACGTGTACTCCATCCCCAAAAAAACCTTCAGGGTGTCTTGCTAAGGGCTAAACACAAATTTGTGTTTTTGAAGCAAAACCTAGGGAAATGAAATCCTCATATACAGGCAACTGCACTGACTTTTCCTAGAAAAGAATAAGGAATCTGGGTGACATGTTTTCTCAATCCTCAAAAAAGTACACGGCGTCTTCCTAAGATCTAAAGAAGAATCAAGCTTTCGACACATGTATCTGTGAACAGGAGTACTCATATACAGGCAACTCCATGGCTGTTGCAAAATATAAGGAATCTGTGTAATATGAGTCCCCAGTCATGAAAATTTACAGGGCATCTTCCTGATGCCTAAAGAAGAATGAGGGATTCAAGGCATGAATGTGGGTAATAGAAATCCTCATATGCAGGAAACTACATGGCCTCTTGCTAAGAAAAAAGAAGAAATTTATTTCCACGGTTCATCTAACGAAAAATCTACATGGCGTCTAACTAAGGGCTGAACAAGAATCAGGGTTTCAAAACAGGAATCTAGGGAAAGAGAGTCTTCACATACAGGACACTACACGGCCTCCAACTAAGTATGAATGAAGAATCTTTGTTGTATGCATCCTGAATCCAAATAATTCCCAAGGTATCTGCTATGGAACAAACAAGAAACAGAGTTTCGAGCTCCACAAAAATTTGTGGAGCAATTTACCATGTGGAAATTATGAATCGGTCATTTCAGGACTCCAGCAACATTCTGGTCTTCTTAAAAGTTGTAAACGGGTATTAGGCACTACAAGTCCATTAGGTTCCTTGGAACAACTAAGGCCAGATTCCAGGACAAAAAGAATCTTCTTACCATATTTGGATGTACCTCTGGTATTAAGGTGAACCGTGTAATCCTTCCCCTTCCGTGTCTCTTTTTATTTTGAGACGGGACAAGGGTTTTGCAGTGGCCAAATGTTTAGTACGTATTTTTAAAGGTAAACAGGAATCATGGAATCCACGTCCCTAGGAAATTTCTGGGCATTTGTCTTTTGATATACTGAGTTTGGAATCCACATCGACAGGAAAAATCAGGGCATCTTACTGAGAACTAAAAGGAAATCCGGTTCTAAGAGTTCTCATTTTCCGGAATCTACAGGGCCCATTGATAAGGTTTAATCAGCAATCTGGGCATCTGGGTCCATACATTTTCAGAGCAACGTGCTCCAGGGATATGCTAAGTCTGTCATTACAGATTCTCAGGAACATTCTGGTCCTCTTGTTAGTTGTAATCAAGGATCTGGCCCTACAAATCCTTTTGTTTCCTAGGAACATCTACGACCATAATCTTATTACCCAGAATCAAAAGCTATATGGGTACAACATTCCTCAATTCATGTGACCTCTAAGTACAGAAAATTCTTGTGGGCTGGCAGGTCAGAATTCGAAAGTTGGTTTTGGAAGATTCCACATTATGGGAAAGTCTTGTGAAGGGGAACAAAGAATCTTGGATTCCAGTTCCCAAAGAACATTATGGACGTCTTTCTCTTGATATCCAAAAAACTGGAATTCTTGGTCACCAGGAACAGTCCTGGCATCCTGCAGAATGAAGCAGGAAGATGGGCAGTGTAGGTCGTCATATACAGGAAACTACATCATATTGCTATGGAACTATAAGGAATCTTCCTTACATGAGTCCTCAATCCCAAAAACTACAGGCCGTCTTCCTAAGAGGTAACCAAGAAACAGGTTTGGAAGTAGGAATCTGGGTATTGGGAGTCCTCACATACAGGAAACTTCACTGCATATTGCTAAGTAAGGATAAGGAATCTGTGTTACTCATGTCCTCAATCCCAAAAAAACTCAGGTCATCTTGCTATGGGCTAAACACGAATCATGGTGTTTTCGAGCATGAATCTGGAAATGGAGTCCTTATTTACAGGCAACTACATGAACTTTGGCTAAGAAAGAATAAGGAATCTGGGTTACACGAGTCCTCAATACCAAATATCTACCGAGCATCTTGGATGTGCGAAAAGAATCAGAGTTTTGAAGCAGGATGTATCTAATGAGAGTCCTAATATATAGAGGAAAATACACAGCCCTTAGCCAAGGAAGAAAAAGAATTGGGGTTATAGCATTCCTCACTCCTAATAATCAACAGGCCATCTGCTGTGGTCTAAACAAGAATCAGGGTGTAGAAGCTGGAACATTGGTAAAAGCAGTCCTCATATGCAGAATCAATATGATCTCTAGCTAAGGAGAACTAAGAATCCACTTTTACATGGTTCCTCCGTCACAATATCTACATGACATCTTGCTAATAGCAAAACAAGAACCAGGGTTTCCAAACAGGATTCTGGGGAAAGGGCGTCCCCATATAAAAAACATTACACAGCCCCTCGCTAGAGAAGAATAAGGAATCTGTGATACACTAGTCCACAATCCGAAAAATTCTCAGGGTGTCTTGCTGCGGTATAAACAACAATCAACACTTCGAACTCGTCTCATGTTTTGGAGATATTTAGCTTGTGAGTATTATTTATCAGTCACTTCAAGACTCCAGCAACATTCTGGTCCTCTTGAGAGTTGTAATCGGGTATCTGGTGGAACAAATCCCTTAAGTTCCTCGGGACAATTAAGGCCAGATTACCGGAAAAAAAATATCATCTTTCCGTATTTGGATGTAACTTTGGTCTTAAGATGAACTTGGTAATCCTTAAATTTCCGTTTGTACTTTATTTGGAGAAGTGCCGAGGGTTTTGCAGTAGCCAGATATTTAGTACGAATTATTAAAATGTAACCAGGATTCATGGATTCCACGTCACTAGGAAACATCTGGGCATCTGCATTTTGGGACACAGAGTTTTGGAATCCACATGAACAGGAAAAATCAAGGCATCTTGCTGAGAATGGAAAGGGAATCCGGTTATTGGAGTTCTCAATCCCTTAAATCTACAAAGTCTCTTGATAAGGTTTAATCAGCAATCTGGGGTTCTATGTCGCCACATTTTTAGTGTGTCTTTTGAAAAGGGACCAGGAATCTTCGGTTCCAATTCCTCAAGAACTTTATGGGAGTCTTTCCCTTGATATCCAAGCAACTGTAATTCTAGGACACCAGGAAATAGCTTGGCGTCTTCCTGAGAATGAAGCAGGAATTTCAGTAATGGGAGTCCTCATATAGAGAACACTACAGGACCTGTTGCTACGGAAGATTAAAGAATCTTGGATACACGAGTCCTCTATCCCAAAAAGCTACAGAACGTCTTGCTAAGAGATAACCACCAGTAAGGTTTTGGGAGTAGGAATCTGGATAATGGGAGTCCTTATATACAATAAACTGCACTGTCTATTGCTAAAGGAGAATAACGAATCTGTTTTACACGTGTACTCCATCCCAAAAAAACTTCAGGGTTTCTTGCTCAGGGATAAACACAAATTTTGGTTTTTGAAGCATAAACTAGGGAAATGAGATCCTCATATACAAGCAACTGCACTGACTTTTCCAAAGAAAGAATAAGGAATGAGGGTGACATGTTTTCTCAATCTCCAAAAAAGTATACGGTGTCTTCCTAAGATCTAAAAAAGAATCAAGCTTTCGTCGCATGCATCTGTGAACAGGAGTACTCATATACAGGCACCTGCATGGCTGTTGCTAAAAATAAGGAATCTGGGTATATGAGTCCTCAGTCCTGAACATCTACAAGGCATCTTGCTGAACCCTAAAGGAGAATCAGGGATTCGAGGCAAGAATGTGGGTAATAGCAATCCTCATATACAGGAAACTTTACATGGCCTCTTGCTAAGAAAAGAGAAGAAATCTGTTTTCCACGGATCCTCTGTCAAAAAATATACATGGCGTCTTACTAAGGGCTAAACAAGAATCAGGGTTTCAAAACAGAAATCAAGGGAAAGAGAGTCCTCACATACAGGACACAACATGGCCTCCAACTAAGAACGAATAAAGACTCTTTGTTGTATGCGTCCTCAATCCAAAAAATTCCCAGGTTGTCTGCTATAGGACAAACAAGAAACAGAGCTTCGAGCTCCCCAAATGTTTCAGAGCAATTTAGCATGCCGATATTATGAATCAGTAATTTCAGGACTCCAGGAACATTCTGGTCCTCTTTAAGTTGTAAACGGGTATTGGGCATTAAAAGTCCGTTATGTTCCAAGGAACAACTAAGGTCAGATTCCAGGAGATAAAGAATCTTCTTGCCATATTTGGATGTGCCTCTGGTATTAAGTGAACCCTGTAACCCTTCCCCTTCCTTGTCTCTTTTTATTTTGAGACGGAACAAAGGTTTTGCAGTTGCCAAATGTTTAGTACGTATTTTTAAAGCTAAACAAGAATCATGGAATCCAAGTCCCTAGGAAATTTCTGGGCATCTGTCTTTTGATATACTGAGTTTGGAATCCACATCGACAGGAAAAATCAGGGCATCTTACTGAGAATGAAAAGTAAATTCGATTCTAGGGGTTCTCAGTTTCCGGAATCTACCGGGCCCCTTGATTAGGTTTAATCAGCAATCTGGGCATCTGGGTCTGACAATTTTCAGAGCTACTTGCTCCATGGATATGATGTCTGTCATTCCAGATCCTAAGGAACAGTCTGGTCCTCTTGTTAGTTGTAATCAAGGATCTGGCCCTACAAATACTTTTGCTTCCTAGGAACATCTGCAACCATAATCTTATTACACAGAATCAAAAGTTATATTGGTACAAAATTACTCGATTCAGGTGACCTCAAAATACAGACAATTCTTATGGGCGGGCAGGTAGGAATTGGGATGTTGGGTTTGGAAGATTCCACATTTTTGGGAGATCTTGTGAAGGGGAATCAAGAATCTTGAATTCCAGTTCCCAAAGAACATTATGAACGTCTTTCTATTGATATTCAAAAAACTGGAATTCTCGGTCACCAGAAACTGTCCTGGCATCCTGCAGAATGAAGCAGGAAGCTGGGTAATGTAGGTCGTCATATACAGGACACTATACGTCATATTGCTAAGGAAGTATAAGGTATCTTCCTTATATGAATCCTCAATCCAAAAAACTACAGGCCGTCTTCCTAAGAGGTAACCACGAATCAGGTTTTTGAAGTAGGAATCTGGATAATGGCAGTCCTCACATACAGGAAACTTCACTGCCTATTGCTAAGTAAGAATAAGGAATCTGCGTTACTCATGTCCTCAATCCTAAAAAAACTTCAGTTCATCTTGCTATGGGCTAAACACGAATCATGGTGTTTTCGAGCATGAATATGGGAGATGGAGTACGTATTTACAGGCAACTACATAACCTTTTGCTAAGAAAAATAAGGAATATGTGTTACAAGAGTCCTCAATCCCAAAAATCTACAGAGCATATTGGAATGTGCTAAAATGAATCAGAGTTTCGAAGCAGGATGCATCTAATGAGAGCCCTAATATACAGGAAAATACACAGCCCCTAGCCAAGGAAGAAAAAGAATCGGGGTTATAGCAGTCCTCACTCCTAATAATCATCAGGCCATCTGCTGTTGGCTAATCAAGAATCAGGATTTAGAAGCTGGAACATAGGTAATAGCAGTACTCACATGCAGAATCTACCTGATCTCTAGCTAAGGAGAACTAAGAAACCTCTTTTACACATTTCCTCCATCACAATATCTACATGACATCTTGCTAATGGCAAAACAAGAATTAGGGTTTCAAAACAGTATACTGGGGAAAGGGAATCCTCATATACAGGACATTACACGGAAACTCGCTAAAGAATAATAAGGGATCTGTGATACACTAGTCCACAATCCGAAACATTCTAAGGGTGTCTTGCTGCGGTATAAACAAGAATCAAGGCTTCGAGCTCGTCTCATGATTTGGAGTTATTTTTCTTGTGAGTATTATGAATCAGTCATTTCAGGACTCCAGCAACATTCTGATTCTCTTGAGAGTTGTAATTGGGTATCTGGTGGCACAAATCCCTTAAGTTCCTTGGGACAATTAAGGCCAGTTCCCGAAAAAAAGTATCATCCTGCCATATCTGAATGTAACTTTGGTCTTAAGATGAACTCGGTTATCCTTAAATTTCCGTTTGTACTTTATTTGGAGAGGTGCCAAGGGTTTTGCAGTTGCCAAATATTTAGTACGAATTATTGAAATGTAACCAGGATTCATGGATTCCACGTCCCTAGGAAACATCTGGGCATCTGCATTTTGGGACACAGAGTTTTGGAATCCACATGAACAGGGAAAATCAGGGCATCTTGCTGAGAACGGAAAGGGAATCCTTTTCTTGGAGTTCTCAATCTCCTAAATCTACAAAGTCTCTTGATAAGGTTTAATCAGCAATCTGGGCTTCTACTTCGCCACATTTTTAGTGTGTCTTTTGAAAAGGGACCAGGAATCTTGGGTTCCAATTCTTCAATAATTTTATGGGAGTCTTTCTCTTGATATCCAAGCAACTGTAAATCTAGGTCACAAGGAAATAGCTTGCGTCTTCCTGAGAATGAAGCAGGAATTTCAGTAATGGTAGTCCTCATATAGAGAACACTACAGGACCTGTTGCTACGGAAGAATAATGAATCTTGGATATACGGGTCCTCCATCCCAAAAACCTACAGAACGTATTGCTGAGAGATAACCACCATTCAGGTTTTGGGAGTAGGAATCTGGATAATGGGAGTGCTCATATACAGGAAACTGCACTGTCTATTGCTAAAGGATAATAAGGAATCTGGTTTACACATGTCCTCTATCCCAATAAAACTTCAGGGTTTCTTGCTTAGGGTTAAACACGAATTTGGGTTTTTGAAGCATAAACTAGGGAAATGAAATCCTCATATACAAGCAACGGCACTGACTTTTCCTAAGAAAGAATAAGGAATGTGGGTGACATGTTTTCTCAATCTCCAAAAAAGTATACGGCGTCTTCCTAAGATCTAAAAAAGAATCAAGCTTTTGTCACATGTATCTGTGAACAGGAGTACTCATATACAGGCACCTGCAGGGCTGTTGCTAAAAATCAGAAATCTGAGTTATATGAGTCCTCAGTCCTGAAAATCTACAGGGCATCTTGCTGACCCCTAAAGAAGAATCTGGGATTCGTGGCATGAATGTGGGTAATAGCAATCCTCATATACAGGAAACTACATGACCTCCTGCTAAGAAAAGAGAAGAAATCTGTTTTCCACGATTCCTCTATCAAAAAATATACATGGCGTCTTACTAAGCGCTAAACAAGAATCAAGGTTTCGAAACAGGAATCAAGGGAAAGAGAGTCCTCACATACAGGACACTACATGGCCTCCAACTAAGAACGAATAAAGAATCATTGTTGTATGCGTCCTCAATCCAAAGAATTCCCCTGTTGTCTGCTATGGGACAAATAAGAAACAGAGCTTCGAGCTCCCCAAATGTTTCAGAGCAATTTAGCATGCAGATATTATGAGTCAGTCATTTCAGGACTCCAGGAAAATTCTGGTCCTCTTAAAATTTGTAAACGGTTATTTGGCACTAAGAGTCCGTTAGATTCCAACGAACAATTAAGGCCAGATTCCAGGACAAAAAGAATCTTCTTGCCATATTTTGATGTGCCTCTGGTATTTAGGTGAACAAAGAAATCCTTCCCCTTCCGTGTCTCTTTTTATTTTGAGACGGGACAAGGGTTTTGCAGTTGCCAAATGTTTAGTACGTATTTTTAAAGGTAAAAAGCAGTCATGGAATCCACGTCCCTAGGAAATTTCTGGCAATCTGTCTTTTGATATACTGAGTTTGGAATCCACATCAACAGGAAAAATAAGGGCATCTTACTGAGAACGAAAAGGAAATTCGTTTCTTGGGGTTCCCAGTTTCTGGAATCTAGCGGGCCCCTTGATTAGGATTAATCCGCAGTCTGGGCGTCTGGGTCCGTATATTTTCAGAACTACTTGCTCCATGGATATGATAAGTCTGTCATTTCAGATCCTCAGGAACATTCTGGTCCTCTTGTTAGTTGTAATCAAGGATCTGGCCCTACAAACCCTTTTGTTTCCTAGGAACATCTACTACCATAATCTTATTCCCCAGAATCAAAAGTTATATTGGTACAAAATTACTCGATTCAGGTCACCTCAAAGTACAGAAAATTCTTCTGGGCGAGCAGGTCAGAATTGGGATGTTTGGTTTGGAAGATTCCACATTTTGGGGAGGTCTTGTGAAGGGGAACCAAGAGTCTTGAATTCCAGTTCCCAGAGAACAATATGGACGTCTTTCTCTTGATATACAAAAAACTGGTATTCTCAGTCACCAGGAACTGTCCCAGCATCCTGCAGAATGAAGCAGGAAACTGGGTAATGTAGGTCGTCATATACAGGACACTATACGTCATATTGCTAAGGAAGTATAAGGTATCTTCCTTATATGAGTCCTCAATCCCAAAAACTACAGGCTGTCTTCCTAAGAGGTAACCACGAATCAGGTTTTTGAAGTAGGAATCTGGGTAATGGGAGTCCTCACATACAGGAAACTTCACTGCCTATTGCCAAATAAGAATAAGGAATCTGCGTTATTCGTGGCCTCAATCCCAAAAACACTTCAGTTCATCTTGCTATGGGCTAAACATGAATCATGGTGTTTTCGAGCATGAATATGGTAAATGGAGTACTTATTTACAGGCAACTCCATGACCTTTTGCTAAGTAGGAATAAGGAATCTGGGTTACACTAGTCCCCAATACCAAAAGTCTACAGAGCATCTTGGAAAGTGTTAAAAAGGAATCAGAGTTTCAAAGCATGTTATATCTAATGAGCTTCCTATTATACAGGAAAATACACATCCCTTGACAGGCAAGAAAAAGAATCGGGGTTATAGCATACCTCTGTCATGAAAATCTACAGGCCATCTGCTGGATGCAAAATAACAATCAGGGTTGAGAAGATGGAACATAAGTAACAGCAGTCCTCATAGGCAGAATCTACATGATCTCTAGCTAAGGAGAAATACGAAACCTGTTTTACACGGCTGCTCCATCAGATTATCTATATGACATCTTGCTAATGGTAAAACAAGAATCAGGGTTTCCAAACAGGATTCTGGCAAAACGGCGTCCTCATATACAGGACATTACATGGCCCCTCGCTAAGGAGGAATAAGGAATCTGTTATACACTAGTCCACAATCCGAATAATTCTCAGGGTGTCTTGCTATGCTATAAACAAGGATCAAGGTTTCGAACTAGTCTCAGGTTTCGGAGATATTTGGCTTGTGGGTATTATGAATTAGTCATTTCAGGACTCCAGCAACATTTTGGTCCACTTGAGAGTTGTAATCGGGTATCTGGTAGTAAAGTCCCTTAGGTTCCTCGGGAAAATTAAGGCCAGTTTCCCAGTAAAAAGTATCATCTTGCCGTATTTGGAAGTAACTTTGGTCTTAACATGAACTTCGTAATCCCTAAATTTCCATTTGTACTTTATTTGGAGAGGGGCCGAGAGTTTGCAGTTGCCAAATATTTAGTACGAATTATTAAAATGCAACCAGGATTGAGGCAATCCACATCCTTAGAAATATCTGGGCATCTGCATTTTTGAATACATAGTTTTGGAATCCACATGGACAGGAAAATTAGGGCATCTTGCTGAGAACGGAAAGGGAATCGGGTTAATGGAATTCTCAATGTCCTAAATCTACAAAGTCTCTTGATAAGGTTTAATCAGCAATCTGGGCTTCTATGTCGCCACATTTTCAGTGTGTCTTTTGAAAACGGACCAGGAATCTTGGGTTCCAATTCCTCAAGAACTTTATGGGAGTCTTTCTCTTGATATCCAAGCAACTGTAATTCTAGGTCACCAGGAAATAGCTTGGCGTCTTCCTGAGAATGAAGCAGGAATTTCAGTAATGGGAGTCATCATATGCAGAACACTACAGGACCTGTTGCTACAGAAGAATAATGAATCTTGGATACACGAGTCCTCCTTCCCAAAAACCTACAGAAAGTCTTGCTAAGAGATAACCACCATTCAGGTTTTGGGAGTAGGAATCTGAATAATGGGAATCCTCATATACAGGAAACTGCACTCTCTATTGTTAAAGGAGAATAAGGAATATGGTTTACACTTGTCCTCCATCCCAATAAAACTTCAGGTTTTCTTGTTAAGGGTTAAACACGAATTTGGGTTTTTAAAGCATAAACTAGGGAAATGAAATCGTCATATCCAGGCAACTGCACTGACTTTTCCTAAGAAAAAATAAGGAATGAGTGTGACAAGTTTTCTCAATCTCCAAAAAAGTATACGGCGCCTTCCTAAGATCTAAACAAGAATCAAGCTTTTGTCGCATGTATCTGTGAACAGGAGTGCTCATATACAGGCAACTGCATGGCTGGTGCTAAAAATAAGGAATCTGGATTATATGAGTCCTCAGTCCTGAAAACCTACAGGGCATCTTGAGGACCCCTAAAGAAGAATAAGGGATTCGAGGCATGAATGTGGGTAATAGCAATCCTCATATACAGGAAACTACATGGCTTCTTCCTAAGAAAGGAAAAGAAATATGTTTTCCACGGTTCTTTAACCATAAAATCTACATGGCGTCTTACTAATGGCTAAACAAGAATCAGAGTTTCGAAACACGAATCAAGGGAAAGCGAGTCCTCACATACAGGACAATACATGGCCTCCAACTAAGAACGAATAAAGAATCATTGTTGTACGCGTCCTCAATCCAAAAAAATTCCCAGGTTGTCTGCTATGGGACAAACAAGAAACAGTGCTTCGAGCTCCCCTAAGGTTTCAGAGTAATTTAGCATTCAGATATTATGAATCGGTCATTTCAGGACTCCAGCAACATTCTGGTCCTCTTAAAAGTTGTAAATTGGTATTGTGCACTCCAAGTCTGTTAGGTTCCTCAAAACATCTATGGTCAGATTTCAGGGAAAAAAGAATCTTCTTGCCATATTTGGATGTATCGCTGGTCTTAAGGTGAACCCTGTGATCCTTCCCCCTCCGTGTCTCTTTTTTTTGAGACAGGACAAGTGTTTTGCACTTGCCAAATGCTTACTACATACTTTTAATGTTAACGAGGAATCATGGAATCCACGTCGCTAGGAAACTTCTGGGCATCTGTCTTTTATATACTGAATTTGGAATCCAAATCGACAGGAAAAATCAGGGCATCTTACTGAGAATAAAAAGGAAATCCGGTTATAGGGGTTCTAATTTTCGGGAACCTACAGGGCCTCTTAATAAGGTTTAATCAGCAATCTGGGCCTCTGGGTCCCTACATTTTCAGAGCCACTTGCTCTGTGGATATGCTAAATCTGTCATCACAGATCCTCAGGATATTTCTGTTCCTCTTGTTAGTTCTAATCACGGATCTGGCCCTAGAAATCCTTTTGTTTCCTGGGACCATTTATGACCCTAATCATATTTCCCAGAATCAAAAGGTATATTGGTACAACATTCCACGATTCAGGTATCCTAAAAATACAGAAAGTTCGTGTGGGTGGGCAGGTAGGAATTGGGTTTTTGTGTATGGAAAATTCCACATTTTTTGGAGGTCTTGTGAAAGGGAACCAGGAATCTTGGATTCCAGTTTCCAAAGAACATTATGGACGTCTTTCTCTTGATATCGAAAAAACTGGAATTCTCGGTCTCCAGGAACTGTCTTGGCATCCTGCAGAGTGAAGCAGGAAGCTGGGTAATGGAGGTCGTCATACACAGGAAACTAAACGACATTTTGAAAGGAAGTATAAAGAATCTTCCTTATGAGTCCTCAATCCCAAAACTACAGGCCGTCTTCCTAAGAGGTAACCACGAAATAGATTTTTGAAGTAGGGATCTGGAAAATGGGAGTCCTAACATACAGGAAACTTCACTGCTTATTGCTAAGTAAGAATAAGGAGTCTGCGTTACTCGTGTCCTCAATCCCCAAAAAGCTTCAGGTCGTCTTGAAATGGTCTAAACACGAATCATGGTGTTTTCGAGCATGAATCTGGGAAATGGAGTCCTTATTTACAGGCAACTACATGACCCTTTCCTAAGAAAGAATAAGGAATCTGGGTTACACGAGTCCTCAATCCCAAAAATCTACAGTGCATCTTGGAAAGTTTTAAAAAGGAATCAGAATTTCAAAGCATGATGTATCTAATGAGCGTCCTATTATACAGGAAAATACACAGCCCCTTGACATGGAAGAAAAATAATCGGGCTTATAGCATACCTCACTCAGGAAAATCAACAGGCCATCTGCTGGGTGCTAAATAACAATCAGGGTTTAGTAAATGGAACATAGGTAACAGCAGTCCTCATATACAGAATCTACACGATCTCTAGCTAAGGAGAAATAAGAAACCTGTTTTCAACTGTTCATCCATCAGATTATCTACAGGACATCTTGCTAATAGCAAAACAGGAATCAGGGTTTCCAAACAGGATTATAGGGAAAGGGCGTCCTCATATACAGGACATTACACGACCGTCGCTAAGGAAGTATAAGGAATCTGAGATATAATAGTCCACAATCCGAAAAATTCTCAGGGTGTCTTGCTGCCGTATAAACAAGGATCAAGGCTTCGAACTCGTCTCATGTTTCAGAGATATTTGGCTTGTGGGTATTATGAATCAGTCATTTCAGGACTCCAGCAACATTCTGGTCCTCTTGAGAGTTGCAATCGGGTATCTGGCAGTACAAGTCCCTTAGGTTCCTCGGGAAAATTAAGGCCAGTTTCCCGGTGAAAAGTATCATCTTGCCGTATTTGGATGTAAGTTTGATCTTAACATGAACTTGGTAATCCTTAAATTTCCGTTTGTACTTTATTTGGAGAAGGGCAAGGGTTTGCCGTTGCCAAATATTTAGTACGAATTATTAAAATGTAACCAGGATTCATGAAATCCACATCCCCAGAAATATCTGGGCATTGCATTATTGTATACAGTGCATTATTGTATACACATGGACAGGAAAATCAGGGCATCTTGCTGAGAACGGAAAGGGAATCTGGTTCTTGGAGATTTCAATCGCCTAAATCTACAAAGTCTCTTGATAAGGTTTAATCGGCAATCTGGTCTTGTATGTTGCCACATATTTAGTGTGACTTTGGAATAGGGACCAGGAATTTTGGTTTCCAATTCCTCAAGAACTTTATAGGAGTCTTTCTCTCGATATCAAAGCAACTGGAATTCTAGGTTCTCCAGGAAATATCTTGGCGTCTTTCTGAGAATGAAGCAGGAATTTCAGTAATGGGAGCCCTGAAATACAGAACACTACACTACCTGTTGCTATGGAAGATTAAGGAATCTTGCTTACAGGAGTCCTCCATCACAAAAACCTATGGAGTGTCTTGCTAAGAGATAAGCACCATTCAGGTTTTGGGAGTAGGAATCTGGATAATGGGAGTCCTCATATACAGGAAACTGCACTCTGTATTGCTTATGGAGAATAAGGAATCTTGTTTACACGTATCCTCTATCCCCCCAAAAAACTTCAGGGTGTCTTGCTAAGGGTTAAACCCGAATTTGGGTTTTTGAAGCATAATCTAAGGAAATAAAATTCTCATATGCAGGCAACTGCACTGTCTTTTCCTAAGAAAGAATAAGGAATGTGGGTGACATATTTTCTCAATCCCCAAAAAGTACACAGTATCTTCCTAAGATCTACACATGAATCACGCTTTCGATGCCAGTATCTGTGAACAGGAGTACTCATATACAGGCAAATGCAAAGCTGTTGCTAAAAATAAGTAATCTGGGTTATACGAGTTCTCAGTCCTGAAAACCTACAGGGCATCTTGCTGACGGCTAAAGAAGAATCAGGGATTCGAGGCATGAATATGGGTAACAGCAATCCTCATATACTGGAAACTGCATGGCCTCTTGCTAAGAAAAGATAAGAAATCTGTTTGCCACGGTTCCTCTGTCAAAAAATCTATATAGCGTCTTACTAAGGGCTAAAGAAGAATCAGGGTTTTGAAACAGGGATCTAGGGAAAGAGAGTCCTTATATATAGGACACTACACGACCTCGAACTAAGTACGAATAAAGAATCATTGTTGTGCGAGTAGTCAATCCAAAAAATTCCTAGGGAGTCTGCTGTGGGACAAACAACAAACAGAGCTTCGAGCTCCCAAATGTTTCAGAGCACTTTAGAATATGGTATTATGATTCAGTCATTTCAGGACTCCAGCAACATTCTGGTCCTCTTAAAAGTTGTAAACGGGTTTTGGGCATTTCAAGTCCATTAGCTTCCTCGGAACAACTAAGACCAGATTCCAGGATAAAAAGAATCTTCTTGCCATATTTGGATGTTACTCTGGTCTTAAGGTGAATTCTCTCATGCTTCCCCTTCCATGTTTCTTTTTATTTTGAGACAGAACAAGGGTTTTGCACTTGCCAAATGTTTACTGCGTACTTTTAATGGTAAATCGGAATCATGGAATCCAAGTCCCTAGGAAACTTCAGAGCACCTGTCTTTTGATATACTGAATTTGGAATCCACACCGACAGAAAAAATCAAGGCTTCTTACTAAGAACGAAAAGAAAATCCGGTTCTAGCAGTTCTCATTTTCCAGAATCTACAGGGCCTCTTTATAAGATTTAATCAGCATTCTGGGCTTCTGGTTCCCTACATTTTCAGAGACACTTGCTCCGTGGATAAGCTAAATCTGTCATTAAAGAACCTCAGGATCTTTCTGGTCATCTTGTTAGTTGTAATCAAGGTTCTGGCCCTACAAAACCGTTTGTTTCCTGGGAACATTTACGACCATAATCATATTCCCCAGAATCTAAGGTATATTGGTTCAAAATTTCTCGAATCAGGTGAACTCAAAGTACAGAAAATTCTTGTGGGTGGGCAGGTAGGAATTGGGATTTTGGGTTTGGAAGATTCAACATTTTGTGGAGGTCTTGTGAAGGGGAACCAGGAATCTTTGATTCCAGTTCCCAAAGCGCATTATGGACGTCTTTCTCTTGATATCCAAAAAACTGGTATTCTCGGTCTCCAGGAACTGTCTTGGTATCCTGCAGAGAGAAGCAGGAAGCTGGGTAATGGAGGTCGTCAAATACAGGAAACTACATGTCATATTGCTAAGGAAGTATAAGGAATCTTCCTTATATGAGACCTCAATCCCAAAATCTACAGTCCGTCTACTGTCGAGGTAACCACGAATCAGGTTTTTGAAGTAGGAATCTGGGTAATGGGAGCCCTCACATGAAGAAAACTTCACTGCCTATTGCTAAGTAAGAATATGAAATCTGCGTACGCGGGTGCTCAATCCCAAAAAAGCTTAAGGTCATCTTGCTATGGGCTAAACACGAATCATGGTGTTTTCGAGCATGAATATGGGAAATGGAGTCCTTATTTACTGGCAACTACATGACCTTTTGCTAAGAAAGAATAAGGAATCTGGGTTACACGAGTCCTCAATCCCAAAAATCTACAGAACACCTTGGAAAGTGCTAAAAAGATTCACAGTTTCGAAGCAGGATGTATCTACTGAGAGTCCTAATATACAGGAAAATACAGAGCCCCTTGCCAAGGAAGAAAAAGAATCGGGGTTATAGCAGTCCTCAGTCCGTAAAATGAACAGGCCGTCTTTGTGGTCTAATCAAGAATCAGGGTTTAGAAGCTGGAACATAGGTAAGAGCAGTCCTCATATGCAGGATATACATGATCTCTAGCTAAGGAGAACTAAGAAACGTCTTTTACACGGTTCCTCCGTCACAATATCTACATGACATCTTGCTAATGGCAAAACAAGAATCAGGGTTTCCAAACAGGATTCTGGGGTAAGGGAGTCCTCATATACAGGACATTACACGGCCCCTTGGTAAAGAAAAATAAGGAATCAGGGATACACTATTCCACAGATGGAAAATTCTCAGGGTGTCTTGCTACGGTATAAACAAGAATCAAGGCTTAGAACTCATCTCATGTTTCAGAGATATTTGGCTTGTGGGTATTATGGATCAGTCATTTCAGGACTCCAGCAACATTTTGGTCCTCTTGAGAGTTGTAATCGGGTATCTGGCAGTAAAAAGCCCTTCAGTTCCTCGGAGAATTAAGGACAGATTACCGGAAAAAAAGCACCACATTGCCGTTTTGGGATGTAACTTTGGTCTTAAGATGAACTTGGTAATCCTTAAATTTCCGTTTGTACTTTATTTGTAGAGGGGCCGAGGGTTTGGCAGTTGCCAAATATTTAGTACGAATTATTAAAATGTAACCAGGATTCATGGATTCCACGTAACTAGGAAACATCTGTGCATCTGCATTTTTTAACACAGAGTTTTGGAATCTGAATGGACAGCGAAATTCAGGGCATTGTGCTGAGAACGGAAATGGAATCCCTTTTTGGAGTTCTCAATCGCCTAAATCTACAAAGTCTCTTGATAAGGTTTAATCAGCAATCTGGGTTTCTATGTTGCCACATTTTTAGTGTGTCTTTTGAAAGGGTCCAGGAAACTTGGGTTCCAATTCATCAAGAACTTTATGGGAGTCTTTCTCTTGATATCCAAGCAACTGGAATTCTAGATCACCAGGAAATATCTTGGCGTCTTGCTGAGAATGAAGCAGGAATTTCATTAATGGGAGTCCTCATATACATAACACTACATGACCTGTTGCTACAGTAGAATAAGGAATTCTGGTTACACGAGTCCTCCATTGAAAAAACTACAGAGCGACTTGCTAAGAGATAACCACCTTTCAGGTTTGGGAGTAGGAATCTGGATAATGGGAGGCCTCATATACAGGAAAGTGCACTCTCTATTGCTAAAGGAGAACAATGAATCTAGTTTACACGTGTCCTCCATCCCAATAAAAAATCAGGGTTTCTTGCTAAGGGCTAAAAACGAATTTGCGTTTTTGAAGTATAAACTAGGGAAATGAAATCCTCATATACAGGCAACTGCACTGACTTTTCCTAAGAAAGAATAAGGAATGTGTGTGACATATTTTCTCAATCCCAAAAAAATACATGGCGTCTTCCTGAGATCTATACAAGATTCAAGCTTTCGATGCCAGTATCTGTGAACAGGAGTACTCATATACAGGCAACTGCAGGGCTGTTGCTAAAATTAAGGAATCTGGGTTATACGAGTCCTCAGTCCTGAAAATCTACAGGGCATCTTGCTGACGGCTAAAGAAGAATCAGGGATTCGAGGCATGAATGTGGGTAATAGCAATCCTCATATACTGGAAACTACATGGCTTCTTGCTAAGAAAAAATAAGAAATCTATTTTCCACGGTTCCTCTATCAAAAAATCTACCTAGCGTCTTACAAAGAGCTAAACAAGAATCAGGGTTTCAAAACTGGAATCTAGCGAAAGAGAGTCCTCACATACAGGACAGTATATGGCCTCCAATTAAGTATGAATAAAAAATCATTTTTGTATGCGTCCTCAATCCTAAAAATTCCCAGGTTGTCTGATATGGGACAAACAAGAAACAGATCTGCGAGCTCCCCTAATGTTTCAGAGCAATTTAGCATTCGGATATTATGAATCGGTCATTTCAGGACTCCAGCAACATTCTGGTCCTCTTAAAAGTTTTAAATTGGTATTGGGCACTCCAAGTCCGTTATGTTCCTCGAAACAACTATGGTCAGATTCCAGGAATAAAAGAATCTTCGTGCCATATTTGGATGTAACGCTGGTCTTAAGGTGAACCCTGTGATCCTTCCACCTCCGTGTCTCTTTTTTTGAGACTGGACAAGTGTTTTGCACTTGCCAAATGCTTACTATGTACTTTTAATGTTAACGAGGAATCATGGAATCCACGTCCCTAGGAAACTTCTGGGCATCTGTCTTTTATATACTGAATTTGGAATCCAAATCGACGGGAAAAATCAGGGCATCTTACTGAGAATAAAAAGGAAATCCGGTTATAGGTGTTCTCATTTTCCGGAACCTACAGGGCCTCTTAATAAGGTTTAATCAGCAATCTGGGCCTCTGGGTACCTACATTTTCAGAGCCACTTGCTCTGTGGATATGTTAAATCTGTCATCACAGATCCTCAGGATATTTCTGTTCCTCTTGTAAGTTCTAATCAAAGATTTGGTCCTAGAAATCCTTTTGTTTCCTGGGATCATCTACAACCCTAATCATATTCCTCTAAATGAAAGGTATATTGGTACAAAATTCCTCGATTCAGGTGACCTCAAAATACAGAAAATTCATGTGGGTGGGCATGTAGGAATTGGGGTTTTGTGTTTGGAAAATTCCACATTTTTTGGAGGTCTTGTGAAGGGGAACCAAGAATCTTGGATTCCAGTTCCCAGAGAACATTATGGACGTCTTTCTTTTGATATCCAAAAAACTGGAATTCTCGGTCTCCAGGAACTGTCTTGGCAACCTGCAGAGTGAAGCAGAAAGCTGGGTAATGGAGGTCGTCATACACAGGAAACTAAATGACATATTGCTAAGGAAGTATAAGGAATCTTCCTTATATGAGTCCTCAGTCCCAAAACTACAGGCTGTCTTCCTAAGAGGTAACCACGAAACAGATTTTTGAAGTAGTGATCTGGATAATGGGAGTCCTAACATACAGGAAACTTCACTGCCTATTGCTAAGTAAGAATACTTAGCAATAGGCAGTGCGTTACTCGTGTCCTCAATCGCAAAAAAAATTCATGTCGTCTTGCTATGGTCTAAGCAAAAATCATGGTGTTTTCATACATGAATCTGGGAAATGGAGTCCTTATTTACAGGCAACTACATGACCTTTTGCTAAGAAAGAATAAGGAAACTGGGTTACACGTGTCCTCAATCCCAAAAATCTACAGCATCTTGGAAAGTGTTAAAAAGGTATCAGAGTTTCAAAGCATGATGTATCTAATGAGCGTCCTATTATACAGGAAAATACACAACCCCTTGACAGGGAAGAAAAATAATCGGGGTTATAGCATACCACAGTCAGGAAAATCAACAGCCCATCTGCTGGGTGCTAAATAACAATCAGGGTTTAGTAGATGGAACATAGGTAACAGCAGTCCTCATATACAGAATCTACACGATCTCTAGCTAAGGAGAAATAAGAAACCTGTTTTAAACTGTTCCTCCACCAGATTACCTACATGACATCTTGCTAATGGCAAAACAGGAATCAGGGTTTCCAAACAGGATTCTGGGAAAAGGGCGTCCTCATATACAGGACATTACAAGGCCCCTCTCTAAGGAAGAATAAGGAATCTGAGATACAATAGTCCACAATCCGAAAAATTCTCAGGGTGTCTTGCTGATATATAAACAAGGATCAAGGCTTCGAACTCCTCTCATGTTTCAGAGATATTTGGCTTGTGGGTATTATGAATCAGTCATTTTAGGACTCCAGCAACATTCTAGTGCTCTTGAGAATTGTAATCGGGTATCTGGTAGTAGAAGTCCCTTAGGTTCCTTGGGAAAATTTGGCCAGTTTCCCGGTAAAAAGTATCATCTTGCTGTATTTGGATGTAACTTTGGTCTTAACATGAACTTGGTAATCCTTAAATTTCCGTTTGTACTTTATTTGGAGATGGCCAGAGGGTTTGCAGTTGCCAAATATTTAGTACGAATTATTAAAATGTAACCAGGATTCATGGAATCCACATCCCTAGAAATATCTGGGCATCTGCATTTTTGTATATACTGTTTTAGAATCCACATGGACATGAAAATCAGGGCATCTTGTTGAGAACGGAAAGGGAATCAGATTCTTGGAGTTCTCAATCGCCTAAATCTACAAAGTCTCTTGATAAGGTTTAATCGTCAATGTGATCTTCTATGTCGCCACATATTTAGTGTGCCCTTGGAAAAGGGACCAGGAATCTTGGATTCCAATTCCTCAAGAACTTTATAGGAGTCTTTTTCTTGATATCAAAGCAACTGGAATTCTAAGTCACCAGGAAATATCTTGGTGTCTTACTGAGAATGAAGCAGGAATTTCAGTAATGGGAGGCCTGAAATACAAAACACTATACGACCTGTTGCTACGGAAGAATAAGGAATCTTGCTTACACGAGTCCTCCATCACAAAAACCTACAGAGCATCTTGCTAAGAGATAACCACCATTCAGTTTTTGGGAGTAGGGATCTGGATAATGGGAGTCCTCATGTACAGGAAACTGCACTGTCTATTGCTAAAGGAGAATAATGAATCTGGTTTAAACAAGTCCTCCATCCAAATAAAACTTCAGGGTTTCTTGCTAAGGGCTAAACACGAATTTGGGTTTTTGAAGCATAATCTAGGGAAATGAAATTCTCATATACAGGCAACTGCACTGACTTTTCCTAAGAAAGAATAAGGAATGTGTGTGACATATTTTCTCAATCCCCCCAAAAATACACGGCGTCTTTCTAAGATATATACAAGAATCAAGTTTTTTACGCCAGTATCTGTGAAAAGGAGTTATCATATACAGGCAACTGCATGGCTGTAGCTAAAAATAAGGATAGGATTATACGCATCCTCAGTCCTGAAATCTGCAGGTCATCTTGCTGACGGCTAAAGAAGAATCAAGGATTCGAGGCATGAATGTGGGTAATAGCAATCCTCATATACAGGAAACTACATGGCCTCTTGCTAAGAAAAAAGAAATCTGTTTTCCACGGTTCCTCTATTAAAAAATCTACCTGGCGTCTTACTAAGGGCTAAACAAGAATCAGGGATTCGAAATAGGAATCTAGGGAAAGAGAGTCCTCTCATACAGGACACTACACGGCCTCCAACTAAGTACGAATAAAGAATCATTGTTGTACACGTCCTGAATCCAAAAAATTCCAGGGTGTTTGCTGTGGGACAAACAAGAAACAGAGCTTCGAGCTCCCAAATGTTTCCAAGCAATTTAGAATGCAGATATATGAATCAGTCATTTCAGGACTCCAGCAACATTCTGGTCCTCTTAAAATTTGTAAATCTGTATTGTGCACTCCAAATTCATTAGGTTTCTCGGAAAAACAAAGGCCAGATTCCAGGACAAAAAGAATCTTCTTGCCATATTTCAATGTAACTCTGTTCTTAAGGTGAATCCTGTAATTCTTCCCCCTCCATGTGTCTTTTTATTTTGAGACGCGACAAAGGTTTTACACTTACCAAATGTTTACTACATACTTTTAATGGTAACCAGGAATCATGGGATACACGTTTCTAAGAAACTTCTGAGCATCTGTCTTTTGATCTAATGAATTTGAAATCCACATTGACAGGAGAAATCAGGGCATCTTACTGAGAACGAAAAGGAAATCCATTCCTAGGTGTTCTCAATTTACAGAGTCTACAAGGCCTCTTTATAAGGTTTAATAAGCAATCTGGGCTTCTGGGTCCCTACATTTTCAGAGCCAGTTGCTCCGTGAATATGCTAAATCTGTCATTAAAGATCGTCAGGATCTTTCTGGTCCTCTTGTTAGTTGTAATCAAGGATCTGGCCCCACAAATCCTTTTGTTTCCTGGGAACATCTACGACCATAATCATATTCCCCAGAAACAAACGTATATTTTTACATAATTCCTCAATTCAGGTGACGTCAAAGTATAGAAAATTCTTTGGGTGGGCAGGTAGGATTTGGGATGTTGGGTTTGGAAGATTCCACATTTTGGGGAGGTCTTGTGAAGGGGAACCAGGAATCTTGGATTCCAGTTCCCAAAGAACATTATGGACGTCTTTCTTTTGATATCCGAAAAACTGGAATTCTCGGTCTCCAGGAACTGTCTCAGCATCCTGCAGAGTGAAGCAGGAAGCTGGGTAATGGTTGTCGTCATATAGAGGAAACTACACGTCATATGGCTAAGGAAGTATAAGGAATCTTCCTTGAAAGAGTCCTCAATCCCAAAAACTACAGGCCATCTTCCTAAGAGGTAACCACGAATCAGCTTTTTGAAGAAGGAATCTGGGTAATGGGAATCCTCACATACAAGAAACTTCACTGCCTATTGCTAAGTAAGAATAAGAAATCTGCGATACTCGTGTCCTCAATCCCAAAAAAACTTCAGGTCATCATGCTATGTGCTAACCACGAATCATGGTGTTTTTGAGCATGAATCTGGGTAATGGAGACCTTATTTACAGGCAACTACATGACCTTTTGCTGAGAATGAATAAGGAATCTAGGTTACAGGAGTCCTCAATCCCAAAAATCTACAGAGCATCTTGGAAAGTGCTAAAAAGAATCAGAGTTTTGAAGCAGCATGTATCTAATGAGATTCCTAATATACAGGAAAATACACAGCCCCTTGCCAAGGAAGAAAATAATCGGGGTTATAGCAGTCCTCAGTTCAAAATATCAACAGGCTATCTGTTGTGGACTAAACAAGAATCAGGATTTAGAAGCTGGAACATAGGTAATAGCAGTCATCATATGCAGAATCTCATGATCTCTAGCTAAGTAGAACTAAGAAACATCTTTTAAATGGTTCCTCCATCACAATACCTGCATGACATCTCGCTAATGACAAAACAAGATTCAGGGTTTCCAAACAGGATTCTGGGGAAAGGGAGTCCCCATATACAGGACATTACAGGGCCCCTCACTAAAGAAGAATAAGGAATCTGTGATACACTAGTTCACAATCCAAAAAATTCTCAGGATCTCTTGCTGCAGTATAAACAAGAATCAAGGCTTCGAGCTCATCGCATGTTTCAGAGATATTTGGCTTGTGGGTATTTTGAATAAGTTATTTCAGGACTCCAGCAACATTCTGGTCCTCTTGAGAGTTGTAATCGGGTATCTGGTAGTGGAAATCCCTTAAGATCCTCGGGACAATTAAGGCCAGAATCCCGGAAAAAAGTATCATCTAGCCATATTTGGATGTAACTTTGGTCTTAAGATGAACTTGGTAATTCTTAAATTTCCGTTTGTACTTTATTTGCAGAGGGGCCGAGGGTTTTGCAGTTGCCAAAGATTTACTATGAATTATTAAAATGTAACCAGGATTAATGGATTCCACGTCCGTAGGAAACATCTGGGCATCTGCATTTTTGTACACAGAGTTTTGGAATTCGCATAGACAGGGAAAATCAGGGCATCTTGCTGAGAACAGAAAGGGAAACCGGTTCTTGAAGTTCTCAAACGCCTAAATCTACAAAGTCTCTTGATAAGGTTTAATCAGCAATCTGGGCTTCTATGTCGACACATTGTTAGCGTTTCTTTTGAAAAGGGACCAGTAATCTTGGGTTCCAGTTCCTCAAGAACTGTATGGGAGTCTTTCTCTTTATATCCAAGAAACTGGAATTCTAGGTCACCAGGAAATATCTTGGAATCTTCCTGAGAATGAAACAGGAATTTCTGTAATGGGAGTCCTCATGTAGAGAACACTACATGCCCTTTTGCTATGGAAGAATACGAATCTTGTTACACGAGTCCTCCATTCCAAAAACCTACAGAACATCTTGCTAAGAGATAACCACCATTCAGTTTTTGGGAGTAGGAATCTGGATAATGGGAGTACTCATATACAAGAAACTGCACTGTCTATTGCTAAAGGAGAAAAGGAATCTGGTTTACACGTGTCCTCCATCACAATAAAACTTCAGGGTTTCTTGCTAAGGGCTAAACACGAATTTGGGTTTTTGAAGCATAAACTAGGGAAATGAAATCCTCATATACAGGCAACTGCACTGACCTTCCTAAGAAAGAATAAGGAATGTGATTGACATGTTTTCTCAATCTCCAAAAAGTATACGGCGTCTTCCTAAGATCTAAAAAAGAATCAAGCTTTTGACACCAGTATCTGTGAACATGAGTACTCATATACAGGCAACTGCACGGCTGTTGCTAAAAATAAGGAATCTGGGTTATATGAGTCCTCCGTCCTGAAAATCTACAGGGCATCTTGCTGATGGCTAAAGAAGAATCAGGGATTCGAGGCATGAATGTGGGTAATAGCAATCTTCATATACAGGAAACTACATGGCCTCTTGCTAAGAAAAGATAAGCAATTTGTTTTCCAAGGTCCGTCTATCAAAAAATCTACATGGCGTCTTACTAAGTGCTAAACAAGAATCAGGGTTTCAAATCAGGAATCAACGGGCAAGAGTCCTCATATACAGGACACTACATGGCCTCCAACTAAGTATGAATAAAGAATCATTGTTGTACGTATCCTCAATCAAAAAATTTCCAGGTTTTCTGCTATGGGGCAAACAAGAAACAGTGCTTCGAGCTCCTCAAATGTTTCAGAGCAATTTAGCACGCGGATATTATGAATCAGTCATTTCAGGACTCCAGCAACATTCTGGTCCTCTTAAAAGTTGTAAATGGGTATTGGGCACTCCAAGTCCGTTAGGTTCCTCGGAAAAACTAATGCCAGATTCCAGGACAAAAAGAATCTTCTTGCCATATTTGAATGTAACTCTGATCTTAAGGTAAACCCTGCAATCCTTCCCCTTCCGAGTCTCTTTTTATTTTGAGATGGGACAAGAGTTTTGCACATGCCAAATATTTACTACATACGTTTAATGGTAACCAGGAATCATGGAAAACACGTCCCTAGGAAATTCTGGGCATCTATCTTTTGATATACCGAATTTGGAATCCAAATCGACAGGAATAATCAGGGTATCTTACTGAGAATAAAAAGGAAAGCCGGTTCTAGGAGTTCACATTTTCAGTAATCTACAGGGCCTCTTGATATGGTTTAATCAGGAATCTAGGCTTCTGGGTTCCTACATTTTCAGACCTACTTGCTCCGTGGATACGCTAAATCTGTCATTATACATCCTCAGGGTCTTTCTGGTCCTCTTGTTAGTTGTAATCAAGGATTTGGCCCTAGTAATCCTTTTGTTTCCTGTGATGATCTACGACCATAATCATATTCCACAGAATCAAAAGGTATATTGGTACAAAATTCCTCGATTCACGTGACCTCAAAGTAAGAAAATTCTTTTTGGTGGGCTGGTAGGAATTGGGTTTTGGGTATGGAATATTCCATATATTGTGGTGTCTTGTGAAGGGGAACCAGGAATCTTGGATTCCAGTTCCCAAAGAACATTATGGACGTCTTTCTCTTGATATCCAAAAACCTGGAATTCTCGGTCTCCACGAACTGTCTTGGCATCATGCAGAGTGAAGCAGGAAGCTGGGTATTGGAGGTCATCATATACAGGAAACTACACGTCATATTATTAAGGAAGTATAAAGAATCTTCCTTATATGAGTCCTCAAATCCAAAACTACAGGCTGTCTTCCAAAGAGGTAACGACGAATCAGATTTTGAAGTAGAAATCTGGGTAATGACAGTCCTCACATACAGGAAACTTCACTACCTATTGCTAAGTAAGAATAAAAAATCTACGTTATTCGTGTTCTCAATCCTAAAAAAACTTGAGGTCGTCTTGCTATGGGCTAAACACGAATCATGGTGTTTTCGAGCATGAATCTGGGAAATGGATTCCTTATTTACAGGCAACTACATGACCATTTGCTAAGAAAGAATAAGGAACCTGGATTACACGAGTCCTCAATCCCAAAAAACTACAGAGCATCTTGGAAAGTGTTAAAAAGGAATCAGAGTTTCGAAGCAGGATTTATCTAATGAGCGTCTTATTATACAGGAAAATACACAGTCCCTTGCAAAGGAAGAAAAAGAATCGTGGTTATAGCATACCTCAATCAGGAAAATCAACAGGCCATCTGCTGTGGGCTGCACAATAATCAGGGTTTAGAAGCTGGAACAAAGGTAACAGCAGTCCTCATATACAGAATCTACACAATCTCTAGCTAAGGAGAAATAAGAAACTTGTTCTACAGGATTCCTCCATCCCAATATCTACATGACATCTTGCTAATGGCAAAACATGAATCTGGGTTTCCAAACAGGATTCTAGGGAAAGGGAGTCCTCATATACAGGACATTGCATGGCCCCTAGTTAAGGAAGAATAAGAAATCTGTGATACACTAGTCCAAAATCCAAAAAATTCTCCGGGTGTCTTGCTGTGGTATAAACAAGAATCAAGGCTTCGAGCTCGTCTCATGTTTTGGAGATATTTGCCTTTGGATATTATGAATCAGTCATTTCAGGACTCCAGCAACATTCTGGTACTCTTGAGAGTTGTAATCGGTTCTCTGGTAGTACAAGTCCCTTAGGTTCCTCGGGACAATTAAGGCCAGTTTCCCGGAAAAAAGTATCATCTTGCTGTATTTCAATGTAACTTTTTTCTTAACATGAACTTGGTAATCCGTAAATTTCCATTTGTACTTTATTTGGACAGGGGCCGAGGGTTTTGCAGTTGCCAAATATTTAGTACGAATTATTAAAATGTAACGAGGATTCATGGAATCCACTTCCTTAGGAAATATCTGGGCATCTGCATTTTTGTATACACAGTTTTGGAATCCACATGGACAGGAAAATCAGGGCATCTTGCTGAAAACGGAAAGGGAATCCGGTCTTGGAGTTCTCAATCACCTAAATCTACAAGATCACTTGATAAGGTTTAATCAGCAATCTGGGCTTCTATTTCGCCACATTTAGGTGTGTCTTTTGAAAAGGGACCAGGAATCTTGGGTTCCAATTCCTGAAGAACTTTATGGGAGTCTTTCTCATGATATCCAAGCAACTGGAATTCTAGGTCACCAGGAAATATCTTGGCGTCTTGCTGATACTGAAGCAGGGATTTCAGTAATGGGAGTCCTCATATACAGAACACTACACGACCTGTTGCTATGGAAGAATAAGGAACCTTGCTTACACGAGTCCTCAATCAAAGAAACTTACAGAGCGTCTTGCTAAGAGATAAGCACTATTCAGGTTTTGGGAGTAGGTATCTGGATAATGAGAGTCCTCATATACAGGAAACTGCAGTGTCTATTGCTAAAGGACAATAAGGAATCTGGTTTACACGTGTCCTCCATCCCCAAAAAAACTTCAGGGTGTATTGCTAAGGGTCAAACAGGAATTTGGGTTTTTGAAGCATAAACTAGCGTAATGAAACCCTCAAATACAGGCAACTGCAGTAACTTTTCATAAGAAAGAATAAGTATTGTGGGTGACATATTTTCTCAATCCACAAAAAGGTACATGGCGTCTTCCTAAGATCTATACAAGAATCAAGCTTTCAACGCCAGTACCTGTGAACAGGAGTACTTATCTATAGGCAACTGGACGGCTGTTGGTAAAAATAAGGAATCTGGTTTATATGAGTCCTCTGTCCTGAAAATCTACAGGGCATCTTGCTGATGGCTAAAGAGAATCAGGGATTCGAGGCATGAATTTGGGTAATAGGAATTCTCATATACAGGAAACTACATGGCCTCTTGCTAAGAAAAAAGAAATAATCTGTTTTCCACGGCTCCTCTATCAAAAAATCTACATGGTGTCTTACTAAGGGCTAAACAAGAATCAGGGTTTCCAAACAGGAATCTAGGGAAAGAGAGACCTCACATACAGGACACTACATGGCTTCAAATTAAGTACAAATAAAGAATCATTGTACGCGTCCTCAGTCCTAAAAGTTCCCAGGTTGTTTGCTATGGGACAAACAAGAAATAGAGCTTCGATCTCCCCAAATGTTTTTGAGCAATTTAGCATGCGGAGATTATGAGTCGGTCATTTCAGGACCCCAGCAACACTCTGGTCCTCTTAAAAGTTGTAAATGGGTATTGGGTACTCTAAGTCCGTTAGGTTCCTTGGAACAACTAAGGCCAGATTCCAGGACAAAAAGAATCTTCTTGCCATATTTGGATGTAACTGTGGTCTTAAGGTGTACCCTGTTATCCTTCCCCTTCCATGTCTCTTTTTATTTTGAGACGGGACTAGGGTTTTCCAGTTGCCAAATGTTTAGTACGTAGTTTTAAAGGTAAACAGAAATCATGGAATTCACATCCCTAGGAAACTTCTGGGCATCTGTCTTTTAATATACTGAGTTTTGAATCCACATCGACTGGAAAAATCAGGGCATCTTACTGACACTGAAAAGGAAATCCGGTTCTAGGATTTGTCATTTTCCAGAATCTACCAGGCCCCTTGCTAAGGTTTAATCAGAAATCTGGTCTTCTGAGTCCGTACATTTTCAGAGCTACTTGCTTTGTGGATATGCTAAATCTGTCATTACAGATCCTCAGGGACTTTCTGGTCTTCTTGTTAGTTGTAATCAAGTATCTGGCTCTACAAATCCTTTTTTTTCCTAGGAACATCTACGAACATAATCACATTCCCCAGAATCAAAAGTTATATTGGTTCAAATTCCTCGATTCAGGTGACTTCAAAGTACAAAAATTTCTTGTGGGTGGGCAGGTCGGAATTGGGATGTTGGGTTTGGAAGATTCCACATTTTGGGTAGGTATTGCGTAGGGGAACCAGGAATCTTGGATTCCAGTTCCCAAAGAAAATTATGGACGTCTATCTCTTGATATCCAAAAAACTGGAATTCTCAGTCACTGTCTTGGCATCCTGCAGAGGGAAGCAGGAAGCTGGGTAATGGAGGTCGTCATATACAAGAAACTACACGTCATAATGCTAAGGAAGTATAAGGAATCTTCTTATATGAGACCTCAGTCCCAAAAACTACAGGTCGTCTTCCTAAGAGGTAACCACAAATCAGGTTTTTGAATTAGGAATCTGGGTAATGGGTGTCCTCACATACAGGAAACTTCACTGCCTATGGCTAAGTAAGAATAAGGAATCTGCGTTACTCGTGTCCTCAATCCCCCAAAAAACTTCACTTCGACTTGCTATGGGCTAAACATGAATCATGGTGTTTTCGAGCATGAATCTGGGAAATGGAGTCCTTATTTACAAGCAACTACATGACCATTTGCTAAGAAAGAATAAGGAACCTGGGTTACATGAGTCCTCAATCCCAAAAAACTACAGAGCGTCTTGGAAAGTGTTAAAAAGGAATCAGAGTTTCGAAGCAGGATTTATGTAATGAGTGTCTTATTATACAGGAAAATACACAGTCCCTTGCAAAGGAAGAAAAAGAATCGGGTTTATAGCATACTTCAGTCAGGAAAATCAACAGGCCATCTGCTGTGGGCTATACAATAATCAGGGTTTAGAAGCTGGAACAAAGGTAATAGCAGTCCTCACATACAGAATCTACACAATCTCTAGCTAAGGAGAAATAAGAAACTTGTTCTACACGATTCCTCCATCCCAATATCTACATGACATCTTGCTAACGGCAAAACATGAATCTGGGTTTCCAAACAGGATTCTGGGGAAAGGGAGTCCTCATATACAGGAATTTACACTGTCTATTGCTAAGGAAGAATAAGGAATCTGGTTTACACTTGTTCTCCACCACAGAAAAATACTTCAGGGTGTCTTGCTAAGGGCTAAACACGAATTTGAGTTTTTTGAAGCATAAACTAGGGTAATGAAATCCTCATATACAGGCAACTGCACTGCCTTTTCCTAAGAAAGTGTAAGGAATCTGTGTGACATGTTTTCTCAATCCACAAAAAACTACATGGCCTCTTCATAAGGTCTAAACAAGCCTCAGGTTTTGACGCAAGTATCTGGGAGAGGGAATACTCATAAATAGGAAACTGCACGGCTGTTGCTAAAAATAAGGAATTGGGTTATATGAGTCCTCCGTTCTGAAAATCTACAGGGCATCATGCTGATGGTTAAAGAAGAATCGGGGATCCGAGGCATGAATGTGGGTAATAGCAGTGCTCATATACAGGAAACTACATGACCTTTGCTAAAAAAAAAAGAAAAAATCTGTTTTACACGCTTCCTCTATCAAAAAATCTACATGGCGTCTTAGAAGGACTAAACAAGATTCAGGATTTGAAACAGGAATCTAGGGAAAGAGAGTCCTCACATACAGGACACTACACGGCCTCCAACTAAGGACGAATAAAGAATCATTGTTGTACGAATCCTCAATCCAAAAATTTCCCAGGGTGTCTGCTATGGCACAAAAAAGAAACAGGGCTTTAGCCAGGCTTGGTGGGTCAGCCTGTAATCCCGTGCCTTTGGGAGGCTGAGGTTAGTGAATTGCTTGAGCCCACAGGTTCAAGACCTGCCTGGGCAGTAAGACATCATCTCTACAATAAATCAAAAAATAATCCGGGCGTGGTAGCGCATGCCTGTAATTCCATGTACTTGGAAGGCTGAGGTGGAAGGATCGCCGTAGCCCAGCAAGTCGAGGCTGCAGTGATCGGGCGACAGAGTGAGATTCCAACTCAAAAAAAAAAAAAAAAAGAAACAGGGCTTCGAGCTTCCTAAATGTTTCAGAGCAATTTATCATGCGGATATTATGAATCGGTCTTTTCAGGACTCCAGCAACATTCTGGTCCTTTTGAAAGTTGTAAACGTGTATCAGACATTCCAAGTCCGTTAGATTACTCGGAACAACTAAAGCCAGATTTCAGAACCAAAGGAATTTTCTTGCCATGTGTGGATGTAACTCTGGTCTTAAGTTGATCCCTGTAATCCTTCCCCTTCCGTTTCAGTTTTTATTTTGATAGGGGACAAGGGTTTCGCTGCTGCCAAATATTTAGTACGTATTTTTAAAGGTAACCAGGATTCATGGATTCCACGTCCCTAGGAAAATTCAGGGCATCTGTCTTTTTGTATACAGAGTTTGGAATCCACATCGATAGGGAAAATCAGGGCATCTTGCTGAGAACGAAATGGAAATCCGGTTCTAGGAGTTCTCATTAACCGGAATCTACAGGGCCTGTTGATAAGGTTTAATCAGCAATCTGGTCTTCTGGGTCCCTACACTTTTCAGAGCTAATTTCTCGGTGGATACACTAAATTTGTCATTACAGATCTACAGGAAGTTTCTTGTCATCTTGTTAGTTGTAATCAAGAATCTGGCCCTACAAATACTTTTCTGTCCTAAAAACATCTACGACCATAATCATGTTCCCCAGAATCAAAAGGCATATTGGTACAAAATACCTCGATTTAGGTGACCTCAAACTACAGAAAATTCTTGTGGGTGGGCAGGTCGGAATTGGGATGTTTTTTTTGAAGATTCCACATTTTAGGGAGGGTCTTGTGAAGGGGAACCAAGAATCTTGGATTCCAGTTTCCAAAGAACATTATGGGAGTCTTTCTCTTGATATCAAAAGAACTGGAATTCTCGGTCAACAGTAACTGTCTCAGCATCCTGCAGAGTGAAGCGGAAACCTGGGTAATGGGAATCGTCATATACACCAACCTACACGTCATATTGCTTAGGAAGTATAAGGAATCTAGTTTACATGCGTCCTCAATCCCAAAAACTACAGACCGTCTTCAGAAAGTGGTAACCATGAGTCAAGTTTTTGAAGTAGGAATCTGGGTAATGGGAGTCCTCACATATAGGAAACTTCACTGCCTATTGCTAAGTAAGAATAAGGAATCTGCCTTACTCGTGTTTTCTATCACAAAAAAACTTCAGGTCGTCTTTCTATGAGCTAAACACGAATCAGGAGTTTTTAGGATGAATCTGGGGAAATGGAGTCTCTATATACAGGCAACTACATGATCTTTTGCTAAGAAAGAATAAAGAATCTGGGTTAAATGAGTCCTCAATCCCAAAAATCTACAGGGCATCTTAGAAAGGGCTAAACAGAATCATAGTTTTGAAGCATGATCTATGTAGGAGAGTTCTCATATATAGGAAAATACACGGTCCCTTGTCAAGGAAGAAAAAAAATCGGGGTTATAGCAATCCTCAGGCCTAAAAATCAACAGGCCATCTGCTGTGGGCTAAACAAGTATCAGGGTTTAGAACCTGCAACATAGGTATTAGCAGTCATCATATACAGAATCTACACGATTTTTTGCTAAGGAGAAATAAGAAGCCTGTTTCACACGGTTCCTCCATCCCAATATCTACATGACATCTTGCTAAGGGCTAAACAAGAAACAGGGTTTCCAAACAGGGTTCTCGGGAAAGGGAGTCCTCATATACAGAACATTACACGGCCACTCGCTAAGGATGAATAAGGAATCTGTGATACACTAGTCCCCAAACCGAAAAATTCTCAGGGTGTCTTGCTAGAGGATGAACAAGAATCCGGGCTTCGTGGTCGTCTCATGTTTCAGAGATATTGTGCTTGTGGGTATTATGAATCAGTCATTTTAGAACTCCAGTACCATTCTGGTCCTCTTGAGAGTTGTAATCGGGTATCTGGTAGTACAAGTCCCTTAGGTTCCTCGGGACAATCAAAGCCAGATTCCCGGAAGAAAAGTATCATTTTGCCATATTTAGATGTAACTTTGGTCTTAAGATGAACTTGGTAACCCTTAAAATTTCGTTTGTACTTTATTTGGAGAGGGGCCGAGGGTTTTGCAGTTGGTAAATATTTAGTACGAATTATTAAAATGTAACCAGGATTCATGGAATCCACATCCCTAGAAAACATCTGGGCATCTGCATTATTGTATACAGAGCTTTGGAATCCATATGGACAGGGAAAATCAGGGCATCTTGCTGAGAACAGAAAGGAAATCCGGTTCTTGGAGTTCTCAATCGCCTAAATCTACAAGGTCCCTTGATAAGGTTTAATCAGCCATCTGGGCTTCTATGTCGCCATATTTTTATTGTGTCTTTTGAAAAGGGACCAGGAATCTTGTGTTCCAATTTCTCAAGCACGTTATGGGAGTCTTTCTCATGATATCCAAGCAACTGGAATTCTAGGTCACCAGGAAATATCTTGGCGTCTTGCTGAGAATGGAGCAGGAATGTCAGTAATGGGAGTCCTCATATACAGAACCCTACACGACCTGTTGCTACGGAAGAATAAGGAATCTTGGTTACACGTGTCCTCCATCCCAAAATCATATAGAGCATCTTGCTAAGAGAAAACCACCATTCAGGATTTGGGAGTAGGAATCTGGATAATGGGAGTCCTCATATACAGGAAACTGCACTGTCTATTGCTAAAGGAGAATAAGGAATCTGGTTTACACGTGTGCTCCATCCCAAAATTACGAATCGGTCATTTCAGGACTCCAGCAACATTCTGGTCCTTTTAAAGTTGTAAACGTGTATCGGGCATCCCACGTCCGTTAGATTCCTCGGAACAACCAAGGCCAGATTTCAGAACAAAAGGAATCTTCTTGCCATGTGTGGATGTAACTCAGGTCTTAAGGTTAACCGTGTATTCCTTCCCCTTCCATTTCCTTTTTTATTTTGAGAGGGGCAAGGATTTTGCAGTTTCCAAATGTTTAGCACGTATTTGTAAATTTACAGGCAACTACATGACCTTTTGCTACGAAAGAATAAGGAATCTGGGTTACACGAGACCTCAATCCCAAAAATCTGCAGAGCATCTTGGAAAGTGCTAAAAAGAATGAGAATTTCCAAAGCAGGATGTATCTAATGAGAGTCCTAATATACAGAAAAATACACCACCTTGCCAAGGAAGAAAAAGAATCGGGGTTATAGAAGTCCTCAGTCCTAAATATCAACAGGCCATCTGCTGTGGGCTAAACAAGAATC
Source organism: Carlito syrichta (assembly GCF_000164805.1). Classification (NCBI taxonomy): domain Eukaryota; kingdom Metazoa; phylum Chordata; class Mammalia; order Primates; family Tarsiidae; genus Carlito; species Carlito syrichta. The sequence goes on from NW_007257471.1 coordinate 425,261, forward strand.
AGGATTCAGAAGCTGGAACATAGGTAATAGCAGTCCTCATTTGCAGAATCGCATGATCTGTAGCTAAGGAGAACTAAGACACCTCTTTTAAACAGTTCCTTTGTCACAATATCTACATCTTGCTAATAGCAAAACAAGAATCAGTGTTTCCAAACAGGATTCTGGTGAAAGCGAGTCCTCATATACAGAACATTACATGGCCACTCGCTAAAGAAGAATAAGGAATCTGTGATACACTAGCCCAGAATCCGAAAACTTCTCAGGGTGTCTTGCTGCGGTATAAACAAGGATCAAGGCTTCGAGCCCGTCTCATGTTTCGGAGATATTTGGCTTGTGGGTATTATGAATCAGTCATTTCAGAACTACAGCAGCATTCTGGACGTCTTGAGAGTTGTACTCTGTTATCTGGTAGTACAAATCCCTTAATTCCTCGGGAAAATTAATGCCAGATTCCCGGAAAAAAAGTGTCATCTTACCATATTTGGAAGAAACTTTGGTCTTAAGATGAACTTGGTAATACTTAAATTCCGTTTCTACTTTATTTGCAGAGGGGCCGAGAGTTTTGCAGTTGCCAAATATTTAATACGAATTATTAAAATGTAACCAGTATTCATGAATTCCACGTCCCAAGGAAACATATGGGCATCTGCATTTTGGGACACAGAGTTTGGGAATCCTCATAGCAAAAATCATGGCATCTTGCTGAGAACAGTAAGGGAATCCGGTTCTTGGTGTTCTCAATCGCCTAAGTCTACAAAGTCTCTTGATAAGGTTTAATCAGCAATCTGGGCCTCTATGTCACCACATTTTAGTGTGTCTTTTGAAAAGGGACCAGCAATCTTGGGTTCCAATTCATCAAGAACTTAATGGGAGTCTTTCTCTTGATATCCAAGCAACTGGAATTCTAGTAACTGGAATTACCAAGAAATATTTTGGCGTCTAGCTGAGAATGAAGCAGGAATTTCAGTAATGGTAGTCCTCATATACAGAACACTACAGGACCTGTTGCTACAGAAGAATAAGGAATCTTGGATACAGGAGTCCTCCATCCCAAAAACCTACAGAACATCTTGCTAGGAGATAACCATCATTCAGGTTTTGGGAGGAGGAATCTGGATATTGGGAGTCCTCATATACAGGAAAGTGCACTGTCTATTGCTAAAGGAGAATAATGTATCTGGTTTACACGTGTCCTCCATCCCAATAAAACTTCAGGGTTTCTTGCTAAGGGCTAAACACGAATTTGGGTTATTTAAGTATAAACTAGGGAAATGAAATCCTCATGTACAGGCAACTGCACTGACTTTTCCTAAGAAAAAATAAGGAATGTGTGTGACATGTTTTCTCAATATCCAAAAAAGTATACGGCGTCTTTGTAAGATCTAAACAAGAATCAAGCTTTCAAAGCATGTTGCTGTGAACAGGAGTACTCATATAAAGGCAACTGCACGGCTGTTGCTATAAATAAGGAATCTTGTTTATATGAGTCCTCAGCCCTAAAAATCTACAGAGCATCATGCTGATGGCTAAAGAAGAATCAGGGATTCGAGTAAAGAATGTGGGTAATAGCAACCCTCATATACAGGAAACTACATGGCCTCTTGCTAAGAAAAGAGAAGAAATCTGTTTTCCACGTTTCCTCTATCAAAAAATCTACATGGTTTCTTACTAAGGGCTAAACAAGAATCAGGATTTTGAACAGGAGTCAAGGGAAAGAGAGTCCTCACATAAAGGACACTACATGGCCTCCAACTAAGAACGAATAAAGAATCATTGTTGTACGCGTCCTCAATCCAAAAAATTCCTAGGTTGTCTTGTATGGGACGATCAAGAAACACAGCTTCTAGCTCACCAAATGTTTCAGAGCAATTTAGCATGGGAATATTATGAATCAATCATTTCATGACTCCAGCAACATTCTGGTCCTCTTAAAAGTTTTAAATGGGTATTGGGCACTCCAAGTCCGTTAGGTTCCTCGAAACAACCAAGGCCAGATTACAGGACAAAAAGAATCTTCTTGCCATGTAACTCTGGTTTTAAGGTGAACCCTGTAATCCTTCCCTTTCCGTGTCTCTTTTTATTTTGAGATGGGACAATGGTTTTGCACTTGCCATATGTTTACTATGTACTTTTAATGTTAACAAGGAATCCTGGAATCCACGTCCCTAGGAAACTTCTGGGCATCTGTCTTTTGATATACTGAATTTGGAATCCACAGCGACAGAAAAATTCAGGACATCTTACTGAGAACGAAAAGGAAATCCGGTTCTAGGAGTTCTCTTTACTAGAATCTACAGGGCCTCTTGATAAGGTTTAATCAGCATTCTGGGCTTCTGTGTCCCTACATTTTCAGAGCCACTTGCTCCGTGGATATGCTAAATCTGTCATTAAAGAACCCCAGGATGTTTCTGGTCCTCTTGTTAGTTGTAATCAAGGAACTGGCCCTACAAGCCCTTTTGTTTCCTGGGAACATTTACGACCATAATCATATTCCACAGAATCAAAGGTATATTGATACAAAATTCCTCGATTCAGGTGACCTCAAAGTACAGAAAATTCTTGTGGGTGGGTAGGTAGGAATTGGGATTTGGGGTTTGGAAGATTCAACATTTTGGGGAGGTCTTGTGAAGGGGAATCAGGACTCTTTGATTCCAGTTCCCAAAGAACATTACGGACGTCTTTCTCTTGATATCAAAGAAACTGGAATTCTTTGTCTCCAGGAACTGTCTTGGCATCCTGCAGTGTGAAGCAGGAAGCTGGGTAATGGAGGTCGTCATATACAGGAAACTACACGTCATATTGCTAAGGAAGTGTAAGGAATCTTCCTTATATGAATCCTCAATCCCAAAAATTACAGGCCGTCTTCCTAAGATGTAAACACAAATCAGGTTTTGGAAGTAGGAATCCGAGTAATGGGAGACATCAGATATAGGAAACTTCACTGCCTATTGCTAAGTAAAAATAAGGAATCTGCGTTACTCGGGTCCTCAATCCCAAAAAAGCTTAAGGTCACCTTGCTATGAGCTAAACACGAATCATGGTGTTTTCAAGCATCAATCTGGAAAATGGAGTCCTTATTTACATGCAACTACATGACCTTTTGCTAAGAAAGAATAAGGAATCTGGGTTACACGAATCCTCAATCTCAAAAATCTGCAGAGCATCTTGGAAAGTTCTAAAAAGAATCAGAGTTTTGAAGCAGGATGTATCTAATGAGATTCCTAATATACAGGAAAATACACAGCCCCTTGCCAAGGAAGAAAAAGCGTCGGGGTTATAGCAGTCCTCAGTCCTTAAAATCAACAGGCCATCTGCTGTGGGCTAAACAAGAATCAGGATATAGAAGCTGGAACATAGGTAATAGCAGTCCTCATATGCAGAATCTAAATGATCTCTCTAGCCTAGGAGAACTAAGAAACCTCTTTTACATGGTTCCTCAGTCACAATATCTACATGACATCTTGCTAATGGCAAAATAAAAATCAGGGTTTCCAAACAGGATTCTGGGGAAAGGGAGTCCTTATATACAGGACATTACACGGCCCCTCGGTAAAGAAGAATAAGGAATCTGTGATACACTTGTCCACAATCAAAAAATTCTCAGGGTGTCTTGCTGCAGTATAAACAAGAATCAACGCTTCGAGCTCGTCTGATATTTCAGAGATATTTGTCTTGTGGTTATTATGAATTAGTCATTTCATAACTCCAGCAACATTCTGGTCCTCTTGAGAGTTGTAATCGGGTATCTGGTAGTACAAATCCCTGAAGTTCCTCGGGACAATTAAGGCCAGATTCCAGGAAAAAAAGTATCATATTGCCGTAATCGGATGTAACTTTGATCTTAAGATGAACTTGGTAATCCTTAAATTTCCATTTGTACTTCATTTGTATAGGTGCTGAGGGATTTGCAGTTGCCAAATATTTGGTACGAATTATTAAAATGTAACCAGGATCCATGGATTCCACGTCCCTAGTAAACGTCTGCATTTTTGTATACAGAGTTTTGGAATCCACATAGACCGATAAATTCAAGGCATCTTGCTGAGACCGGAAAGGAAATCCAGTTCTTAAAGTTCTCCATCGCCTAAATCTACAAAGTCTCTTGATAAGGTTTAATCAGTAATCTGGGATTCTATTTCGCCACATTTTTAGTGTGTCTTTTGAAAAGGGACCAGGAATCTTGGGTTCCAGTTCCTCAAGAACTTTTTGGGAGTCTTTCTTTTGATATCCAAGCAACTGGAATTCTAGGTCACCAGGAAATATCTTGGCGTCTTGCTGAGAATGAAGCAGGAATTTCAGTAATGGGAGTCCTCATATACAGAACACTACACAACCTGTGCTACAGAAGAATAAGGAATCTTGGTTACACAAGGCCTCGATCCCAAAAACCTACAGACCGTCTTGCTAAGAGATAACCACCATTCAGGATTTGGGAGGAGGAATCTGGATAATGGGAGTCCTCATATACAGGAAACTGAACTATCTATTGCTAAAGGAGAATAAGAAATCTGGTTTACACGTGTCATCCATCCCAATAAAACTTCAGGGTTTCTTGATAAGGACTATACACGAATTTGGGTTTTTGAAGCATAAACTAGTGAAATGAAATCGTCATATACAGGCAAGAGCACTGACTTTTCCTAAGAAAGAATAAGGAATGTGGGTGACAAGTTTTATTAATCTCCAGTAAAGTATACGGCATCTTCCTTAGATCTAAACAAGAAACAAGCTTTCGTCGCATGTATCTGTGAACAGGAGTACTCAGATGCAGGCAACTGCATGGCTGTTGCTAAAAACAGGGAATCTGGGTTATAGGAGTCCTCAGTCATGAAAATCTACTAGGTATCTTGCTGACCCCTAAAGAAGAATCAGGGAATAGATGCAACAATGTGGGTAATAGCAATCCTCATATACTGGAAGCTACATGGCCTCTTGCTAAGAAAAAAGAAGAAATCTGTTTTCCACGGTTCCTCTATCAAAAAATCTACATGGCGTCTTACTAAGGGCTAAACAAGAATCAGGGTTTTGAAACAGGAATCAAGGGGAAAAAGGTCCTCATATACAGGACACTACATGGCCTCCAACTCTTTACGAACAAAGAATCATTGTTGAACGCATCCTCAATCCAAAAAATTCCTGGCTTGTCTGCTTTGGGACAAACGAGCAACAGATCTTCGACCTCCCCAAAAGTTTCAGAGCAGTATGCACATAATGCACATATTATGAATCGGTCATTTCAGGACTCCAGCAACATTCTGTTCCTCTTAAAGTTGTAAATGGTATTGGGCACTCCAAGTCCCTTAGGTTCCTCGAAACAACTAAGGCCAGATTCCAGGACAAAAAGAATCATCTTGCCATATTTGGATGTAACTCTGGTCTTAGGGTGAACTCTGTAATCCTTTCCCTTCCGTGTCTCTTTTTATTTTGAGAAGTGACAAGGGTTTTGCACTTAAGAAATGTTTACTACGTACTTTTAATGTTAACCAGGAATCATGGAATCCATGTCTCTAGGAAACTTCTGGGCATCTGTCTTTTGATAAACTGAATTTGGAATCCAAGTCGACAGGAAAAATCAGGGCATCTTACTGAGAATAAAGAGGAAATGCGGTTCTAGGAGTTCTCATTTTCCAGAACCTACAGGACTTCTTGATAAGGTTTAATCAGCAATCTGGGTCTCTGTGTCCTTACATTTTCAGAGTTATTGATCCGTGGATATCCTAAGTCTGTCATTACAGATCCTCAGGATATTACTGGTCCTCTTGTTAGTTCTAAAAAACAATTTTCCCCTAGAAATCCTTTTGTTTCCTTGGACCATCTACTACCATAATCATATTCCCCAGAATCAAAAGGTTCATTGGTACAAAATTCCTCTGTTCAGGTGACCTCAAAGTACAGAAAATTTTTGTGGGTGGGCAAGTAGGAATTGCGGTTTTGGGTTTGGAGTATTCCACATTTTGGAAAGGTCTTTTGTAGGGGAACCAGGAATCTTGGAGTCCAGTTCCCAAAGAACATTATGGACATCTTTCTCTTGATAGCAAAAAAAATGAAATTCTCTGTCTCCAGGAACTGTCTTGGCATCCTGCAGAGTGAAACAGGAAGCTGGGTAATGAAGGTCGTCAAATGCAGGAAACTACACGTCATATTGCTAAAGAAGTGTAAGGAATCTTCCTTATTTGGGTTCTCAATCTCAAAACTACAGGCAATCTTCCTAAGACGTAACCACGAATCAGGTTTTTGAAGTAGGAATCTGGGTAATGGGAGTTCTCACATACAGGAAAATCCCCTGCCTATTGCTAAGTAAGAATAAGGAATCTGCGTTACTCGTATCCTCAATCCCCAAAAAAACTTCAGGTCATCTTGCTATGCACTAAAACAAATCATGGTGTTTTCCAGTATGAATCTGGGAAATGGAGTCCTTATTTACAGGCAACTACATGACTTTTTGCTAAGAAAGAATAAGGAACCTGGGTTACACGAGTCCTCAATCCCAAAAATCTACAGAGCATCTTGGAAAGTGTTAAAAAGGAATCAGAGTTTCACAGCAGGATGTATCTAATGAGTGTGCTATTATACAGGAAAATACACAGCCCCTTGACAGTGAAGAAAAACAATCGGGGTTATAGCATACCTCAGTCGTGAAAATCAACAGACCATCTGCTGTGTGCTAAATAATAACCAGGGTTTAGAAGCTGGAACATAGGTAACAACAGTCTTCATTTACAGAATCTACAAGATCTCTAGCTAAGGAGAAATAAGAAACCTGTTTTACACAGTTCCTCCGTCAGATTATCTACATGACATCTTGCTAATGGCAAAACAAGAATCAGGGTTTCGAAACAGGAATCTAGGGCGAGTCCTCACATACAGGACCGTACATGGCCTCCAACTAGGTACGAATAAAGAATTATAGTTTTATGAAGCCTCAATCCAAAAAATTCACAGGTTGTCTGCTATGGGACAAACAAGAAACAGAGCTTCGAGCTCCCCAAATGTTTCACAGCAACTTAGCATGCGTATATTATGAATCCGTCATTTCAGGACTCCAGCAACATTCTGGTCCTCTTAAAAGTTGTAAATGGGTATTGGGCACTCCAAGTCCGTTAGGTTTCTCGGAACAACTAAGGCCAGATTCCAGGACAAAAAGAATCTTCTTACCATATTTGGTTGTAACTCTGGTCTTAAGGTGAATCCTGTAATCCTTCCCCTTCCGTGTTTCTTTTTATTTTGAGACGGGAAAACGGTTTTGCACTTGCCAAATGTTTACTACGTACTTTTAATGGTAACCAGGAATCATGGGATCCAAGTCCTTAGGAAACTTCTGAGCATCTGCCTATTGATATACTGAATTTGGAATCCACATCGACAGAAAAAATCAGGGAATCTTACTGAGTACGAAAAGGAAGTTCGGTTCTAGGTGTTCTCATTTTCCAGAATTTACAGGGCCTCTTGATAAGGTTTAATCAGCCATCTGGGCTTATGGGTCCCTACATTTTCAGAGCCACTTGCTCGTTGGATACACTAAATCTGTCATGAAAGATCCTCAGGATCTTTCTGGTCCTCTTGTTAGTTGTAATCAAGGATCTGGCCCTACAAATTCTTTTGTTTCCTGGGAACATCTACGACCATAGTCATATTCCCCAGAATCAAAGGTATATTGGTACAAAATTCCTCGATGCATGTGGCCTCAAAGTACAGAAAATTCTTGTGGGTGGGCAGGTAGGAATTGGAATTTGGGTTTGGAAGATTCCACATTTTGGGGAGGGCTTGGGAAGGGGAACCTGGAATCTTGGATTCCAGTTCCCAAAGAACATTATGGACGTCTTTCCCTTGATATTCAAAAAAATGGAATTCTCAGCCTCCAGGAACTGTCTTGGCATCCTGCAGAGTGAAGCAGGAAGCTGGTTAATGGAGGTCGTCATATAGAGGAAACTACACGTCATAATGCTAAGAAAGTATAAGGAATCTTCCTTATATGAGTCATGAATCCCAAAAACTACAGGCCGTCTTCCTAAGAGGTAACCACGAATCAGGTTTTTCAAATAGGAATTGGTAATGGGAGTCCTCACATACAGGAAACTTCACTGCCTATTGGTAAGTAAGAAGAAGGAATCTGCGTTACTCGTGTTCTCAATCCAAAAAAAACTTCAGGTCGTCTTGCTATGGGCTAAACACTAATATTGGTGTTTTGGAGCATGAATCTGGGAAATGGAGTCCTTATTTACAGGCAACTACATAACCTTTTGCTAAGAAAGAATAAGGAATCTGGGTTATACGAGTCCTTAATCCCAAAAATCTACAGAGCATCTTTGAATGTGTTAAAAAAGAATCAGAGTTTCAGAGCAGGATGTATATAATGAACGACTTATTATATAGTATAATACACAGCCCCTTGACAGGGAAGAAAAAGAATCTGGGTTATAACATACCTCAGTAGTGAAAATCAACAGGCCATCTGCTGGATGCTAAATAAAAATCAGGGTTTAGAAGCTGGAACATAGGTAACAGCAGTCCTCATATACAGAGTCTACACGATCTCTAGCTAAGTAGAAATAAGAAACCTGTTTTACACAGTTTCTCCTTGAGATTATCTACATGACATCTTGCTAATGGCAAAACAAGAATCAGGGTTTCCAAACAGGATTCTGGGGAAAGGGCGTCCTCATATACAGGACATTGCATGGCCCCAAATGAAGGGAGAAATAAGAATCTGTGATACACTACTCCAAAATCCGAAAAATTCTGAGGGTGTCTTGCTGCGGTATAAACAAGAATCAAGGCTTTGAACTTGTCTCATGATTCGGAGATATTTGTCTTGTGGGTATTATGAATCAATCATTTCAGGACTCCAGCAACTTTCTGGTCCTCTGAGAGTTGTGATCGGGTATCTGATAGTATAAGTCCCTTAGGTTCCTCAGGACAATTAAGGCCACTTTCCAGGTAAAAAGTGTCATCTTGCCGTATTTGGATGTAACTTTGGTCTTAACATGAACGTGGTAATCATTAAATTTCCGTTTTTACTTTATTTGGAGAGGGGCCGAGGGTTTGCAGTTGCCAAATATTTAGTACGAATTATTAAAATGTAACCAGGATTCATGGAATACACATCGCTAGGAAATATCTGGGCATCTACATTTTGGTATACAAAGTTTTGGAATACACATGTACAAGAACATCAGAGCATCTTGCTGAGAACGTGAAGGGAATCCGGTTCTTGGAGTTCTCAATCCCCTAAATCTACAAAGTCTCTTGATAAGGTTTAATCAGCAATCTGGGCTTCTATGTCGCCATATTTTTAGTGTGTCTTTTGAAAAGGGACCAGGAATCTTGGGTTCAAATTCCTCAAGAACGTTATAGGAGTCTTTCTCTTGATATCCAAGCAACTGGATTTCTAGGTCACCAGGAAATATCTTGGTATGTTGCTGAGAATGAAGCAGGAATTCAGTAACGGGAGTCCTCATATACAGAACACTACACGACCTATTGCTACGGAAGAATAAGGAATCTTGCTTATACGAGTCCTCAATCACAAAAACCTACAGAGCGTCTTGCTAAGAGATAACCACAATTCAGGTTTTGGGAGGAGGAATCTGGATAATTGAGTACACATATACAGGAAAGTGCACTGTCTATTGCTAAAGGAGAATAAGGAATCTGGTTTCCAAGTGTCCTCCATCCCAATGAAAACTTCAGGGTGTCTTGCTAAGGGCTAAACACGAATTTGGGTTTTAGAAGCATAAACTAGGGAAATGAAATCCTCTTATACAGGCAACTGCCCTGAATTATCCTAAGAAAGAATAAAGAATGTGTGTGACATATTTTATCAATCCCCAAAAAAGTACACCGCGTCTTCCTAAGATCTAAACACGAATCAAGCTTTCGACGCCAGTATCTGTGAACAGGAGTACTCATATACAGGCCAGTGCACGGCTGTTACTAAAAATAAGGAATCTGGGTTATATGAGTCCTCAGTCCTGAAAATCTACAGGGCATCTTGCTCATGGCTAAAGAAGAATCAGGGATTCGAGGCATGAATATGGGTAATAGCAATCCTCATATACAGGAAACTACATGGCCTCTTGCTAAGAAAAAAGAAGATATCTGAATTCCACGATTCGTCTATCAAAAAATCTACATGGAGTCTTACTAAGGGCTCAACAAGAATCACAGTTTCAAATCAGGAATCTAGGGCGAGTCCTCACATACAGGACACTACAAGGCCTCCAACTAAGTACAAATAAAGAATCATTGTTGTATGAATCCTCAATCCAAAAAATTCACAGGGTGTCTGCTACGGGACAAAAAAGAAACAGATCTTCGAGCTACCCAAATGTTTCAGAGCAATTTAGCATGCAGATATTATGAATCAGTCATTTCAGGACTCCAGCAACACTCTGGTCCTCTTAAAAGTTGTAAATGGGTATTGGGCACTCCAAGTCCGTTAGATTACTCGGAACAACTAAGGCAGGATTTCAGGACAAAAGGAATCTTCTTGCCATATTTGGTTGTAACTCTGGTCTTAAGGTCAATCCTGTAATCCTTCCCCTTCCGTGTCTCTTTATTTTGAGACGGGACAGCGGTTTCGCACTTGGCAAATGTTTACTACGTACTTTTAATGGTAACCAGGAATCATGGGATCCAAGTCCTTAGGAAACTTCTGAGCATCTGTCTATTGATATACTGAATTTGGAATCCACATCAACAGGAAAAATCAGGGCATCTTACTAAGAACGAAAAGAAGTCCAGTTCTAGGAGTTCTCATTTTCCAGAATCTACAGGGCCTCTTGATAAGGTTTAATAAGCAATCTGGGCTTATGTGTCTCTACATTTTCAGAGACACTTGATCTTTGGATACGCTAAATCTGTAATTAAAGATTCTCAGGATTTTTCTGATCTTCCTGTTAGTTGTAATCAAGGATCTGGTCATACAAATTCTTTTGTTTCCTGGGAACATCTACGATGATAATCATATTCCCCAGAATCATAGGTATATTGTACAAAATTCCTCGATTCAGGTGACCTCAAACTACAGAATATTCTTGTGGGTGGGCAGGTAGGAATTGGAATTTTGGGTTTCGAAGATTCCACATTTTGGGGAGGTCTTTGGAAGGGGAACCAAGAATCTTGGATTCCAGTTCCCAAAGAACATTATGGACGTCTTTCCCTTGAGATCCAAAAAACTGGACTCTCGGTCTCCAGGAACAGTCTCCACATCCTGCAGAATGAAACAGAAAGCTGGGTAATGGAGGTCATCATATAGAGGAAACTACACGACACATATTGCTAAGGATGTATATGGAATCTTCCTTATATGAGTACTCAATCCCAAAAACTACAGGCAGTCTTCCTAAGAGGTAACCACGATTCAGGTTTTTGAAGTAAGAATCTGGGTAATGGGAGTCCTCACATACAGGAAACTTCACTGCCTATTACTATGTAAGAATATGAAATCTGCGTTACTCGTGGCCTCAATCCCCAAAAAATTTCAGGTTGTCTTGCTATGGGCTAAACACGAATCATGGTGTTTTCGAGCATGAATCTGGGAAATGCAGTCCTTATTTACAGGCAACTACATGACATTTTGCTAAGAAAGAATAAGGAATCTGGGTTACATGAATCCTCAATCCCAAAAATATATAGAGCATCATGGAAAGTGATAAAAGGGAATCAGAGTTTCGAAGCAGGATGTTTCTAATGAGAGTCCTATTATACAGGAAAATACACAGCCCCTTGCCAAGGAAGAAAAAGAATCAGGGTTAAAGCAGTCCTCAGTCTTAAGAATCAACAGGCCATCTGCTGTGGGCTAAATAAGAATCAGGGTTTAGAAGCTGGAACTTATTTAATAGCAGTCCTCATAAACAGAATCTACACGATCTCCAACTAAGGAGAAAAAAGAACCCTGTTTTACACGGTTCCTCCATCCCAATATCTACATGACATCTTGCTAATGGCAAAACAAGAATCAGGGATTCCAAACAGGATTCTGGGGAAAGGGAGTCCTCATATACAGGACATTACACGGCCCCTCGCTAAGGAAGAATAAGGAATCTGTGATACACTAGTCCACAATCCTAAAAATTCTCAGGGTGTATTCCTGTGGTATACACAAAAATCAAGGCTTCGAGCTCATCTCAAGTTTCAGAGATATTTGGCTTGTGGGTGTTATGAATCAGTCATTTCAGGACTCCAGCAACATTATGGTCTTCTTGAGAGTTGTAATCGGGTATTTGGTAGTACAACTCCCTTAGTTTCCTTGGGACTAATAAGGCCGTTTCCTGGAAATAAAGGAACATCTTGCCATATTTGGATGTAAATTTGGTCTTAACATGAACTTGGTAATCCTTAAATTTCCGTTTGTATTTCATTTGGAGAGGGGCCGAGTGTTTTGCAGTTGCCAAATATTTAGTACGAATTATCAACATGCAACCAGGATTCATGGAATCCAAGTCCCTAGGTAGTGTCTGGACATCTGCATTTTTATATACAGAGTTTTGGAATCCACATGGACAGGAAAATCAGGGCATCTTACTTTGAATGGAAAGAGAATCCGGTTCTTGGAGTTCTCAATTGCCTAAATCTTCAAATCTATGATAAGGTTTAATCAGCAATCTGGGCTTCTATGTCGCCACATTTTTAGTGTGTCTTTTTAAAAGGGACCAGGAATCTTGGGTTCCAATTCCTCACTAAATTTATGGAAGTCTTTCTCTTGATATCAAAGAAACTGGAATTCTAGATCAGCAGGAAATATCTTGGCGTCTTGCTGATAATGAAGCATGAATTTCAGTAATGGGAATCCTCATATACAGAACACTACACGTCCTCTTGCTACGGAAGAATAAGGAATCTTGCTTACACGAGTCCTCCATCACCAAAAACCTACAGAGCGTCTTACTAAGAGGTAACCAACATTCAGGTTTTGGGATTAGGAATCTGGATAATGGCAGTCCTCATATACAGGAAATTGTCCTGTCTATTGCTAAAGGATAATAAGGAATCTGGTTTACACGTGTCCTTGATCCCAAAAAAAACTTCAGGGTGTCTTGCTCAGGGCTAAACACAAATTTGCGTTTTTGAAGCAAAACCTAGGGGAATGAAATCCTCATATACAGGCAATTGCACTGACTTTTTCTAAGAAAGAATAAGGAATCTGGGTGACATGTTTTCTCAATCCCCAAAAAAGTACATGGCATCTTCCCAAGATCTAAAGTAGAATCAAGATTTCGACGCATGTATCTGTAAACAGTAGTACTCATATACAGGCAACTGCACGGCTGTTGCTAAATATAAGGAGTCTGTGTTATACGAGTCCTCTGTCCTGAAAATCTACAGGGCATCTTGCTGACGCCTAAAGAAGAATCAGGGATTCGAGGCATGAATGTGGGTAATAGAAATCCTCATATGCCAGAAACTACATGGCCTCTTGTTAAGAAAAAAGAAGAAATCTCTTTTCCACGGTTCGTCCATCAAAAAATCTTCATGTCGTCTTACTAAGGGCTAAACAAGAATCAGTGTTTTGAAACAGGAATCTAGGGAAAGAGAGTCCACACATACAGGACTCTACACGGCCTCCAACTAAGTATGAATAAAGAATCTTTGTTGTATGCATCCACAATCCAAAAAATTCCCAAGGTGTCTGGTATGGGACAAACAAGAAACAAAACTTCGAGCTCCCCAAATTTTTGGAGCAACTTAGCATGTGAATATTATGAATCTGTCATTTCAAGACTACCGCAACATTCTAGTCATTTTAAAAGTTGTAAACAGGTATTAGGCATTACAAATCCATTAGGTTCCTTAGAAAAACTAAGGCCAGATTCCAGGACAAAAAGAATCTTCTTGCCATATATGGATGTACCTCTGGTATTAAGGTGAATACTGTAATCCTTCCCCTTCCGTGTCTCTTTTTATTTTGAGACGGGACAAGGGTTTTGCAGTAGCCAAATGCTTAGTACGTATTTTTAAAGGTAAACAGGAATCATGGAATCCACGGCCCTAGGAAATTTCTGGGCATCTGCCTTTTGATATACTGAGATTGGAATCCACATTGACAGGAAAAATCAGGGCATCTTACTGAGAACGAAAAGGAAATCCGGTTCTAGGAGTTCTCATTTTCCGGAATCTACAGGGCAAATTGATAAAGTTTAATCAGCAATATGGGCATCTGGGTCTGTATATTTTCAGAGCTACTTGCTCCATGGATACGCTAGGTCTGTCATTACAGATCCTCATGAATATTCTGGTCCTCTTGTTAGTTGTAATCAAGGATCTGTTTCTACAAAATCCTTTTGGTTCCTAGGAACTTCTACGACCATAATCTTATTCCCCAGAATCAAAAGTTATATTGGTACAAAATTCCTCAATTCAGGTGACCTCAAAGTACACATAATTCTTGAGGACGGTCAGGTCGGAATTAAATGTTGGGTGTGGAAGATTCCACATTTTGGGGAAGTCTTGTGAAGGGTAACCAGGAATCTTGGATTCCAGTTCCCAAAGAACATTATGGACGTCTTTCCATGACATCCAAAAAACTGGAATTATCGGTCACCAGGAACAGTACCAGCATCCTGCAGAATGAAGCAGGAAGCTGGGTAATGTAGGTCGTCATATACATGAATCTATACGTCATATTGCTACGGAAGTATAAGGAATCTTCCTTATATTAGTCCTCACTCCCAAAAACTACAGGCCGTCTGCGTAAGAGGTAATCACTAATCAAGTTTGGAAGTAGGAATCTGGGTAATGGAAGTCCACACATACAGGAAACATCACTGCCTATTGCTAAGTAAGAATAAGGAACCTGCGTTACTCATGTCCTCAATCCCAAAAAATCTTCAGGTCATCTTGCTATGGGCTAAACACAAATCATGGTGTTTTCGAGCATGAAACTTGGAAATGGAGTACTTATTGACAGGCAACTACATGACCTTTTGCTAAGAAAGAATAAGTAATCTGGGCTACACGAGTCCTCAATTCCAAAAATCTACAGAGCATCTTGGAATGTGCGAAAAAGAATCAGAGTTTTGAAGCAGGATGTATATAATGAGAGTCCTAATATACAGGAAAATACACAGCCCCTTGCCAAGGAAGAAAAAGAATTGAGGTTATAGCAGTCCTCACTCCTAATAATCAACAGGCCATCTGCTGTGGTCTAAACAAGAATCAGGGTTTAGAAACTGGAACATAGGAAATTGCAGTCCTCATATGCAGAATCGACATGATCTCTAGCTAAGGAGAACTAAGAAACCTCTTTTACACGGTTCCTCCATCCCAATATCTACCTGACATCTTACTAATGGCAAAAAAAGAATCAGGGTTTCCAAACATTATTCTGGGGAAAGGGAGTCCCCATATAAAGGACATTACACGGCCCTTCGCTAAAGAAAAATAAGGAATCTATGATACACTAGTCCACAATCCGAAAAATTCTCACGGTGTCTTGCTGCGGTATAAACAAGAATCAAGGCTACGAGATCGTCTCATGTTGGAGATATTTGGCTTGTGAGTATTAGGAATCAGTCATTTCAGGACTCCAGCAACATTCTGGTCCTCTTGAGAGTTGTAATCGGGAATCTCATGGGACAAATCCCTTAAGTTCCTCGGGACAATTAAGGCCAGATTCCCGAAAAAAAGTACCATCTTGCCATATTTGGATGTAACTTGAGTCTTAAGATGAACTCGGTAATCCTTAAATTTCCCTTTGTACTTTATTTGGAGGGGTGCTGAGGGTTTTGCAGTTGCCAAATATTTAGTACGAAATATTAAATTGGAACCAGGATTCATGGATTCCAAATCCCTAGGAAACATCTGGGCATCTGCATTTTTGTACACAGAGTGTTGGAATCCACATGAACAGGGAAAATCAGGGCATCTTGCTGAGAACCTAAAGGGAATCCAGTTCTTGAAGTTCTCAATCCCGTAATTCTACAAAGTCTCTTGATAAGGTTTAATCCGCAATCTAGGTCACCAGGAAATATCTTGTCGTCTTGCTGAGAATGAAGCAGAAATTTCAGTAATGGGAGTCCTCATATACAGAACACTACACGACCTGTTGCTACAGAATAATAAGGAATCTTTCTTACACAAGTCCTCCATCCCAAAAACCTACAGTACATCTTGCTAAGAGATAACAGCCATTCAGGTTTTGGGAGTAGGAATCTTGATAATGGGAGTCCTCATATACAGGAAACTGCACTGTCTATTGCTAAAGGAGAATAAGGAATCTGGTTCACACGTGTCCTCCATCCCAATAAAAACTTCAGAGTTTCTTGCTAAGGGCTAAACACGAATTTGGGTTTTTGAAACAGAAACTTGGGAAATGAAATCCTCATATACAGGCAACGGACTGACTTTTCCTAAGAAAGAATCAGGAATGCGGGTGACATATTTTCTCAATCTCCAAAAAAGTATACGGCTTCTTTCTAAGATCTAAACAAGAATGAAGCTGTCGACGCATGTATCTGTGAACAGGAGTAATCATATACAGGCAACTGCACGGCTGTTTCTAAAAATATGGAATCTGGGTTATACGAGTCCTCAGTCCTGAAAATCTACAGGGCATCTTTCTGACGGCTAAAGAAGAATCAGAGATTCGAGGTATTAATGTGGGTAATAGCAATCCTCATATACAGGAAACTACATGGCCTCTTGCTAAGAAAAAAGAAGAAATCTGTTTTCCACGGTTCCTCTATCAAAAAATCTACATGGCTACTTACTAAGGGGTAAACAAGAATCAGGGTTTCGAAACAGGAATCTAGGGAAAGAGAGTCCTCACATACAGGACACTACATGGCCTTCAACTAAGTACAAATAAAGAATCTTTGTTGTATGCGTCCCCAATCCAAAAAACTCCCACGGTGTCGGCTATCGGACAAATAAGAAACAGAGCTTCGAGCTCCCCAAATGTTTCAGAGCAATTTAGCATGCAGAGATTATGAATCGGTCATTTCAGGACTCCAGAACCTTCTGGTCCTCTTAAAAGTTGTAAATGGGGATTGGGCACTCCAAGTCCCTTAGGTTCCTGGGAACAACTAAGGCCAGATTCCAGGACAAAAAGATCTTCTTGCCATATTTGGATGTAACTCTAGTTTTAAAGTGAACCCTGTAATCTTTCACCTTCTGTGTCTCTTTTTATTTTGAGACGGAACATGGGTTTTGCTGTTGCCAAATGTTTAGTACGTATTATTAAAGGTAACCACGAATTATGAAATCCACGTCCCTAGGAAACTTATGGGCATCTGTCTTTTGATATACTGAGTTTGGAATCCACATCGACAGGAAAAATCAGGACATCTTAATGAGAACTAAATGGAAATCCGGTTGTAACAATTCTCATTTTTCGGAATCTACCAGGACCCTTGATAAGGTTTAATCAGCAATCTGGGCATCTGGGTCCGTATATTTTCAGAGCTACTTACTCCGTGGATACGCTAAATCTGTCATTACAAATCCTCAGGAACTTTCTGGTCCTCTTTTCACGTGTAATCAAGGATCTGTCCCAACAAATCCTTTTGTTTCCTAGGAAAATCTACGACCATAATCATATTCTACAGAATCAAAGGTATATTGGTACATAATTCCTCGATTCAGGTGACCTCAAATTACAGAAAATTCTTGTGGGTGGGAAGGTAGGAATTGGGATTTTGGGTTTGGAAGATTCCACATTTTGTGGAGGTCTTGTGAAGGGGAACCAGGAATCTTGGATTCCAGTTCCCAAAGAACATTATGGACGTCTTTCTCTTGATATCCATAAAACTGGATTTCTCAGTCACCAGGAACAGTCTTGGCATCCTGAAGAGTGAAGCAGGAAGCTGGATAATGGAGGTAGTCATATACAGGAAACTACACGTCATATTGCTAATGAAGTATAAGGAATCATCCTTATATGAGTACTCAATCCCAAAAACTACAGTCTGTCCTCCTAAGAGGTCACCACGAATCAAGTTTTTGAATTAGGATTCTGGGTAATGGGAGTCCTCACATACAAGAATCTTCACTGCCTATTGGTAAGTAAAAATAAGGAATCTGCGTGACTCATGTCCTCAATCCCCCAAAAAACTTCAGGTCGAATTGCTATGGGCTAAACCCGAATCATGGTGTTTTCGAGCATCAATCTGGGAAATGGAGTCGTTATTTACAGGGACCTACATGACCTTTTGCTAAGAAAGAATAAGAAATCTGGGTTACACAAGTCCTCAATCTCAAAAATCTACAGAGCATCTTGGAAAGAGCTAAAAAGAATCAGAGTTTCAAAGCAGGATGTATCTAATGAGAGTACTAATATACAGGATAATACCCAGCCCCTTGCCAAGGAAGAAAAAGAATCGGGTTATAGCAGTCCTCACTCCTAGTAAACAACAGGCCATCTGCTGTGGGCTAAACAATACTCAGGGTGTAGAAGCTGGAACATAGGTAATAGCAGTCCTGATATACAGAATCTACATGATCTCTAGCTAAGGAGAAATAAGAAACCTGTTTTACACGGTTCCTCTGTCACAATATCTACATGACATCTTGCTAATGGCAAAACAAGAATCAGGGTTTCCAAACAGGATTCTGGGGAAAGGGTGTCCTCATATACAGGACATTACATGGCCCCTTGCTAAGGAAGAAAAAGGAATCTGTGATGCACTAGTCAACAATTTGAAAAATTCTCAGGGAGTCTTGCTGCAGTATAAACAAGAATCAAAGCTTCAAGATCGTCTCATGTTTCAGAGATATTTGCCTTCTGGGTATTATGAATCAGTCATTTCAGGACTCCAGCAACATTCTGGTCCTCTTGAGAGTTGTAATCGGGTATCTGATGGTACAAGTCCCTTAGGTTCCTCAGGACAATTAAAGCCAGATTCCCGGAAAAAAAGTATCATCTAGCCGTATTTGGATGTAACTTTGGTCTTAAGATGAACTTTGTAATCCTTAAATTTCCGTTTGTACTTTATTTGGAGAAGGGCCGAAGGTTTTGCAGTTGCCAAATATTTAGTACGAATTATTAAAATGTAACCAGGATTCATGGATTCCACGTCCCTAGGAAACATCTGGGCATCTGCATTTTTTTACACAGAGTTTGGAATCCACATGAACAGGGAAAATCAGGGCATCTTGCTAAGAATGGAAAGGGAATCCGGTCCTTGGAATTCTCAATCCCCTAAATCGACAAAGACTCTTGATAAGGTTTAATCAGCAATCTGGGCTTTTATGTTGCCACATTTTTAGTGTGTCTTTTGAAAATGGACCAGGAATCTTGGGTTCCAATTCCTCCAGAATTCTATGGGAGTCTTTCTCTTGATATGCAATCAACTGGAATTCTATGTCACCAGGAAATATCTTGGCGTCTTGCTGAGAATGAAGCAGGAATTTCAGTAATGGGAGTCCTCATATACAGAACACTACACGACCTGTTGCTATGGAAGAATAAGGAATCTCGGTTACACGAGTCCTCCATCCCAAAACCCTACAGAACGTCTTGTTTATAGATAACCACCATTCAGGTTTTAGGAGTAGGAATCTGGATAATGGGAGTCCTTATACACAGGAAACTGCACTGTTTATTGCTAAAGGATAATAAGTAATCTGGTTTACTCGTTTCCTCCACCCCCCAAAAAATCTTCAGGGTGTCTTCCTAAGGGCTAAACACGAATATGGGTTTTTGAAGCATTAACTTGGGAAATGAAATCCTCATATACAGGCAACTGCACTGCCTTCTTATAAGAAAGTGTAAGGAATCTGTGTGACATGTTTTTTCAATCACCAAAAAACTACACGACCTCTTCCTGAGGTCTAAACAAGCCTCATGTTTTTGACGCAAGTATCTGGGAAAGGGAGTACTCATAAATAGGCAACTGCACAGCTGTTGCTTAAAATAAGGAATCTGGGTTATATGAGTCCTCTATCCTGAAAATCTACAGGGCATCTTGCTGATGGTTAAAGAAGGATCAGGGATTCGAGGCATAAATGTGGGTAATAGCAGTGTTCATATACAGGAAACTATATGGACTTTGACAAGAAAAAAGAAAAAATCTGCTTTCCACGCTTCCTCTATCAAAAAATCTACATGGCATCTTGGTAAGGGCTTAACAAGAATCAGGGATTTGAAACAGGAATCTAGGGAAAGAGAGTCGTCACATACAGGACACTACACGGCCTCCAACTAAGGACGAATAAAGAATCATTGTTGTACGTGTCCTCAATTCAAACATTTCCCATGGTGTCTGCTATGGCACAAAAAAGAAACAGGGCTTTAGCCAGGCTCGGTGGCTCAGCCTGTACTCCTGTGCATTTGGGAGGCTGAGGTGAGTGAATTGCTTGAACCCGCAGGTTCGAGACCCGCCTGGGAGGTAAGACATCTTCTATACAATAAATAAAAAATCATCCGGGCATGGTAGCGCATTCCTGTAATTCCATGTACTTGGAAGGCTGAGGTGGAAGGATCGCCGGAGCCCAGTAAGTGGAGGTTGCGGTGATAGGGAGCGGCCACTGCACTCTAGTCTGGGCGGGAGAGTGAGACTTCAACTCAAAAAAAGAAAAAAAGAAAAAAAGAAACAGGGCTTCGAGCTCCCCAAATGTTTCGGAGCAATTTATCTTGCGGATATTACGAATCGGTCATTTCAGGACTCCAGCAACATTCTGGTCTTTTGAAAGTGGTAAAACTGTATCGGGCATTCCAAGTCCGTTAGACTCCTCGGAACAACTAAGGCCAGATTTCAGGACAAAAGGAATCTTCATGCCATGTGTGGATGTAACTCTGGTCTTAAGGTGAACCCTGTAATCCTTCCCCTTCCGTTTCAATATTTATTTTGAGAGGGGACAAGGGTTTCGCTGTTGCCAAATATTTAGTACGCATTTTTAAAGGTAACCAGGAATCATGGATTCCACGTCCCTAGGAAAATTCAGGGCATCTGTCTTTTTGTATACAGAGTTTGGAATCCACATCGATAGGGAAAATCAGAGCATCTTGTTGAGAACGAAAAGGAAATCTGGTTCTAGGAGTTCTCATTAACCAGAATCTACAGGGTCCCTTGTTAAGATTTAATCAGCAATCTGTTCTTCTGGGTCCCTACATTTTTCAGAGCTAATTTCTCCGTGGATACACTAAATCTGTCATTACAGATTCATAGGAACTTTCTTGTCATCTTGTTTGTTGTAATCAAGGATCTGGCCCTACAAATACTTTTCTGTCCTAGGAACATCTACGACCATAACCATGTTCCCCAGAATCAAAAGGCATATTGTTACAAAATCCCTCAATTCAAGTGACTTCAAACTACTGAAAATTCTTGTGGGCAGGCAGGTCAGAATTGGGACGTTGTGTTTTCAAGATTCCACATTTTAGGGAGGGACATGTGAAGGGGAAAAAAGAATCTTGGATTTCAGTTTTTCAAAGAACATTATGGGAGTCTTTCTCTTGATGTCCAAAGAACTGGAATTCTTGGTCACCAGTAACTGTCTCAGCATCCTGCAGAGTGAAGCGGAAACCTGGGTAATAGTAATCATCATATACAGGAACCTACACGTCATATTGCTTAGAATGTATAAGGAATCTAGTTGACATGAGTCCTCAATCCCAAAAACTACAGACCGTCTTCCTAAGTGGTAACCATGAATCAGGTTTTTGAAGTAGGAATCTGGGTAATGGGAGTCCTCACATACAGGAAACTTCACTGCCTATTGCTAAGTAAGAATAAGGAATCTTCCTTCCTCGTGTCCTCTATCCCAAAAAAACTTCCGGTCGTCTTTCTATGATCTAAAAACGAATCAGGTGTTTTTAGCATGAATGTGGGGAAATGGAGTCCTTATATACAGGCAACTACATGATCTTTTGCTAGGACAGAATAAGGAATCTGGATTACACGAGTCCTCAATCCCAAAAATCTACAGGGCATCTTGGAAAGGGCTAAAAAGAATCATAGTTTCAAAGCAGGATCTACGTAATGAGAGTCCTCATATATAGGAAAATACACGGCCGCATGTCAAAGAAGAAAAAAAATCGTGGTTATAGCAGTCCTCAGGCCTAAAAGTCAACAGGCCATCTGCTGTGGGCTAAACAAGTATCAGGGTTTAGAACCTGCAACATAGGTATTAGCAGTCATCATATACAGAATCTACACGATCGATCTCTTGCTAAGGAGAAATAAGAAACCTGTTTCACATGGTTCCTCTGTCACAATATCTACATGACATCTTGCTAAGGGCTAAACAAGAATCCGGGTTTCCAAACAGGGTTCTTGGGAAAGGGAGTCCTCATATACAGGACATTACATGGCCACTCGCTAAGAATGAATAAGGAATCTGTGATACTCTAGTCCCCAAAGCGAAAAATTCTCTGGGTGTCTTGCTAGAGGATGAAGAATCCGGGCCTCATGCTCGTGTCATGTTTCGGAGATATTTGGCTTGTGAGTATTATGAATCAGTCATTTCAGAACTCCAGCACCATTCTGGTCCTCTTACAAGTTGTAATCGGGTATCTGGTAGTACAAGTCCCTTAGGTTCTTCAGGACAACTAAGGCCAGATTCCCGGAACAAAAATATCTTCTTGCCATATTTGGATGTAACTTTGGTCTTAAGATGAACTTTGTAATCCTTAAAATTCCATTTGTACTTTATTTGGAAAGGGGCTGAGTGTTTTGCAGTTGCCAAATATTTACTACGAATTATTAAAATGCAACCAGGAATCATGGATTCCACGTCCCTAGGAAACATCTAGGCATCTGCATTTTTGTATAAAGAGATTTGGAATCCACATAGACAGGAAAAATCAGGGCATCTTGCTGAGAACGGAAAAGGAATCCAGTTCTTGGAGTTCTCAATCACCTAAATCTACAAGGTCTCTTGTTAAGGTTTGATCAGCAATCTGGGATTCTATGTCGTCCCATCTTTTGTATGTCTTTTCAAAAGAGAACCGGGACTCCTGGGTCCCAATTCCACAAGAAGTTTTTGGGAGTCTTTCTCTTGATATCCAAGCAACTGGAATTCTAGGTCACCAGGAAACATCTTTGCGTCTTGCTGAGAATGGAGCAGAAATGTCAGTAATGGGAGTCCTCAATACAGAGCACAACACGGCCTGTTGCTAAGAAAGTATAAGGAATCTTGGTTACACGAGTACTCCATCCCAAAAACCTACAGAGCATCTTGCTAAGAGATAACCACCAATTAGGCTTTGAGAGTAGGAATCTGGATAATGGGAGTCCTCATATACAGGAAACTGCACAGTCTATTGCTAAGGAAGAATAAGAAATCTGGTTTACACGTGTCCTCAATCCCAAGAAAGATTTCAGGGTGTCTTGCTAAGGACTAAACACGAATTTGGGTTTTTGAAGCATAATCTAGGGAAATGAAATCTTCATAAACAGGCAACTTCACAGTTTTCGTAAGAAAGAATAAGGAATCTGGGTGGCATGTGTTCTCAATCCCCAAAAAATTACACGGCATCTTGCTAAGGTCTAAACAAGCATCAGGGTTTCGAGGCATGTATCTGGGAAACGGAGTACTTATATACAGGCATCTGCATGGCTGTTGTTAAAAATAAGGAATCTGGGATATATGAGTCCTCTATCAAAAAATGTATATGGCATCTTAATAAGGGCTAAACAAGAATCAGGGTTTCAAAACAGGAATCTCGGGAAAGAGAGTCCTCACATACATGACACTACACGGCCTCCAACTAAGGAATAATAAAGAATCTTTGTTGTACGCGACCTCAATCCAAAAAATTCCCAGGGTGTCTGCTATGGGACAAACTGGAAACAGGGTTTTGAGTTCCCCACATGTTTCGGAGTAATTCAGCATGCAGATATTGTGAAACAGGCATTTCAGGACTCCAGCAACATTCTGGTCCTCTTAAAAGTTGTAAATGGGTATTGGGCACCCCATGTCCCTTAAGATCCTCAGAACAACTAACGCCATATTCCAGGACAAAAAGAAACTTCTTACCATATTTGGATGACACACTGGTCTTAAGGTGAACACTGTAATCCCTCCCTTTCCGTTTCTCTTTATATTTTGAGAGGGGACATGGGTTTTCAGTTGTGAAATGTTTATTACGTATTTTTAAAGGTAACCAGGAATCATGGATTCCACGCCCCTAGGAAACTTCTGGGCATGTGTCTTTTTGTACACAAAGTTTGGAATCCACATCGACAGGGAAAATCAGGGCATCTTGCTGAAACGAAAGGGAAATCCGGTTCTAGGAGTTCTCATTAACTGAAATCTACAGGGCCTCTTGATAAGGTTTAATTAGCAATCTGGTCTTCTGGGTCCTTACATTTTTCAGAACTACTTGTTCCGTGGATATGCTAAATCTGTCATTACAGATCAACATTAACTTTCTGCTCCGCTTTTTAGTCATAATCAAGATTCTGGCCCTACAAATCCTTTTGTGTCCTAGGAACATCGACCACAATCATGTTCACCAGAATCAAAAAGGTATATTGATATAAAATCCCTCGATTTAGGTAACCTCAAACCACAGAAAATTCTTGTGGGCGGGCAGGTCGGATTTGTGATGTTGGGTTTTGAAGATTCCACATTTTGGGGAAGTCTTGTGAAGGCGAACCAGGAATCTTGGATTCCAGTTCCGAAAGAACATTATGGGAGTCTTTCTCTTGATATACAAACAAATGGAATTCTCGATGACCAGGAACTGTTTTGGCATCCTGCAGAGTGAAGCAAGAAGCTGGGTAATGGGAGTCGTCATATACAAGAAACTACACGTCATATTACTAAGAAAGTATATGGAATCTTGGTTACACGAGTCCTCTATCCCAAAAACCTACAGAGTGTTTTGCTAAGAGATAACTACCAATCAGGTTTTGGGAGTAGGAATCTGGACAATGGGAGTCCTCATATATAGGAAACTGCAATGTCTATTGCTAAGGAAGAATAAGGAATCTGATTTACACGTGTTGTCAATCCCAAAAATGACTTCAGTGTGTCTTGCTAAGGGCTAAACATGAAATTGGGTTTTGAAGCATAATCTAGGGAAATGAAATCTTCAAAAACAGACAACTGCACGGATTTTTCTTATGAAAGAATAAGGAATCTGGGTGACATGTGTTCTCAATCCCCAAAAACTACACGGTTTCTTCCTAAGGTCTAAAAAAGCATCAGGGTTTCGATGCTTGTATCTGGGAAAGGGAGTACTCATACACAGGCAACTGCACGAATGTTGCTAAAAATAAGGAATATGGGTTATAAGAGTCCTCAATCCTGAAAATCTACAGGGCATTTTGCTGACAGCGAAAGAAGAATCAGGGATTCAAGGCATGAATTTGGGTAATAGCAGACCTCATATACAGGAAACTACATGACCTCTTGCTAAGAAAAAAGAGAAATTTGTTTTACACCGTTCCTCTATCAAAAAATCTGCATAGTGACTTACTAAGGGCTAAACAAGAAGGTGGGTTTCGAAACAGGAATCTAGCTAAGAGAGTCCTCACATACAGGACACTTCACGGTCTCCAACTAAGGAAGAATAAAGACTCTTTGTTGTACGAGTCCTCAATCCAAGAAATTCCCAGAGTGTCTGCTATCGGACAAACAAGAAACAGGTTGTCGAGCACCCAATATGTTTCGGAGCAATTTAGCATGCGGATATTGCGAATCTGGCATTTCAGGACTCCAGCAACATTCTGGTCCTCTTGAAAGTTGTAAACGGGTATCGGACACTCCAATCCATTAGGTTCCTCGAAACAACTACGGCCAGATTCCAGGACAAAAAGAATCTTCATGCCATATTTGGATACAACTCTGTCCTTAAGGTGAACCCTGTAATCCTTCACCTTCCGTTTCTCTTTTTATTTTGAGAGGGGACAAGGGTTTTGCAGTTGCCTAATGTTTAGTACATATTTTTAAAGGTAACCAGGAATCACGTATTCCACGTCCCTAGGAACCTTCTGGGCATCTGTCTCTTTGTATACAGAGTTTGGAATCCACATCGACAAGGAAAATCAGGGCATCTTGCTGAGAACGAAAAGGAAATCCGGTTCTAGGACTTCTCATTAACCGGAATCTACAGGACCACTTGATAAGGTTTAATGAGCAATCTGGGCTTCTGGGTTCCTATATTTTTCAGAGCTAATTGCTCAGTGGATACGCTAAATCTGTCATTACAGATCCACAGGAACTTTCTGGTCCTCTTGTTAGTTGTAATCAAGAATCTGGACCTACAAATCCTTTTGTGTCCTAGGAACATCTACGACCATAATCATGTTTCCCAGAATCAAAAGGCATATTGGTACAAAATCCCTCAATTGAGCTGACCTCAAAGTACCGAAGATTCTTGTGGTTGGGAAGGTCGGAATTGGGATGTTGGGTTTTGAACATTCCACCTTTTGGGGGAGATATTGAGAAGGGGAACCAGGAATCTTGGATTCCTGTTCCCAAAGAACATTATGGGAGTCTTACTCTTGATGTCCAAACTACTGGAATTCTCGGGCTCCAGGAACTGTTTCGGCATCCTGCAGATTGAAACGGGATGCTGGGTAATGGGAGTTGTCATATACAGGAAACTACAAGTCATATTGCTAAGGAAGAATAAGGAGTCCTGGTTACATGAGTTCTCAATCCCAAAAACTACAGGCCATCTTTCTAAGAGGTAACCACGAATCAGATTTTTGTGGTCTGAATATGGGTAGGGGGGGCCTCACATACAGGAAACTTCACCACCTATTGTTAAGTAAGAATAAGGAATCTGTGTTACTAGTGTCCTCAATCACAAAAAAACTTCAAGGCATCTTGCTACGGGCTAAACATGAATCAGGGTGATTTAAGCATGAATTTAGGGAAATGGAGTCCTTATATACAGGCAAATACATTACCTTTTGCTAAGACAGAATAAGGAATCTGGGTTACAGGAGCCCTCAATCCCAAAAATCTACAGGACATCTTAGAAAGGGCTAAAAAAGAATCAGAGCTTCGAAGCACGATGTATGTAAAGAGAGTCCAAATATACAGGAAAATACACGGCCAATGCCATGGAAGAACAATAATCGAGGTTATAGCAGTCCTCAGTCCTAAAAATCAACAGGCCATCAACTGTGGGCTAAACAAGAATCAGGGTTTAGATGCTGCAACATAGGTAATAGCAGTCCTCATATAAAGAATCTACACGATATCTTGCTAAGAAAAAATAAGAAATCTGTTTAACATGGTTCCTCCATCACAATATCTACATGACATCTTGTTAAGGGATAAACAAGAATCAGGGTTTCCAAACAGGGTTCTTGGAAAAGGGAGTCCTCATATACAGGACATTACACGGCCCCTCACCAAGGAAGAATAAGGAATCTGTGATACACTAGTTCTCATTCCGAAAATATCTCAGAGTGTCTTCATACGGGATAAAAAAGAATCAGGGCTTTGAGCTTGTCTCATATTTCGGAGACATTTGGCTTGTGGGTATTATAAATCAGTCTTTCAGGACTCCAGCAACATTCTGGTCCTCTTGCAAGTTGTAAACACGTATCTGACAGTACAAGAGCCTTAGGTTCCTTGGGACAACTAAGGCTAGATTCCCGGAACAATAGTATGTTCTTATCAAATTGGGATGTAACTCTGGTCTTAAGATGAACTTGGTAATCCTTAAATTTCCGTTTGTACTTTTATTTGGAGAGGGGGCAACGGTTTGGCAGTTGCCAAATATTTAGTACGAATTATAAATTTTAACCAGGAATCATGGATTCCACATCCTTAGGAAACATTCGGCAACTGCTTTTTGTATACAGAGTTTTGGAATCCACATTGAAAGGGAAAAACCGGGCATACTGCTGAGAACGGAAAGGGAAACCGGTTCATGGAGTTCTCTATCGCCTAAATCTACAAGTTCTCTTGATAAGGTTTAATCAGCAATCTGGGCTTCTATGTCGTCATATTTTTAGGGTGTGTTTTTAAAGGGAACCTGGAATCTTGGGTTTCAAATTCACAAGAACTTTATGGCAGTCTTTCTCTTGATAACCAAGCAAATGGAATTCTAGGTGACCAGGAAATGTCTCGGCGTCTTCCTGAGAATGAAGCAGGAATTTCAGTAATGGGAGTTTTCATATACAGAAAACTACAGGACCTGTTGCTATGGAAAAATAAGGAATTTTGGTTACAGCAGTCCTCCATCACAAAAACCTACAGAGGGTCTTGCTAGGAGATAACCACCAATCAGGTTTAGGGTGTAGGAATCTGTATAATGGGAGTTCTCATATACAGGAAACTGCACTGTCTATTACTAAGGAAGAATAAGGAATCTGGTTTCCACGTGTCCTCAACCCCAAAAAAGACTTCAGGGTGTCTTGCTAAGGGCTAAACACGAATTTGGGTTTTTGAAGCATAATCTAGGGAAATGAAAATATCATAAACAGGTAACTACACGGACTTTTCCTAAAAAAGAATAAGGAATCTGGGTGACATGTGTTCTCCATCCCCAAAAAACTACACGGCGTCTTCCTAAGGTCTAAACAAGCATCAGGGTTTCAAAGCATGTATCTGGGAAAGGGAGTACTCATATACAGGCAACTGCATGGTTGTTGCTAAAAATAAGGAATCTGGGTTATATGAGTCCTCAGTCTAGAAAATTTATGGGGCATCATGCTGAAGGCTAAAGAAGAATCAGAAATTCGAGGCAGGAATGTGGGTAATAGCAGACCTCATATACAGGAAACAGCATGGCTTCTTGCTAAGAAGAAGGAAGAAATCTGTTTTACATGATTATCTATCAAAAAACCTACATGGCAACATACTAAGGGCTATACTAGGATCAGGGTTTCAAAACAGGAATCCAGGGAAAGAGAGTCCTCACATACAGCACACTTCACGGCCTCCAACTAAGGAAGAATAAAGAATCTTTGTTGTACGAGTCTTCAATCCAAAAAATTCCCAAGGTGTCTGCAATGGGACAAACAGGAAACAGGGCTTCGAGCTTCCCAAATGTTTCAGAGCAATTTAGCATGCAGATATTACGAATCGGTCATTTCAGGACTCCAGCAACATTCTGGTCTTCTTGAAAGTTGTAAACTGGTTACGGGCACTCCAAGTCCGCTACGTTCCTTTGCAAAAACTAAGGCCAGATTCCAGGACAAAAAGAATCTTCTTGCCATATTTGGATGTAACTCAGCTCTTAAGGTGAACCGTGTAATTCTTCCCCTTCTGTTTCTCTTTTTTTTTTGAGAGGGGACAAGGGTTTTGCAGTTTCCAAATGTTTAGTACGTATTTTTAAAGGTAAACAGGAATCATGGATTCAACTTCCCTAGAAAATGTCTGGGCATCTGTCTTTTTGTATTCAAATTTTGGAATCCACATCAACAGGGAAAATCAGGGCATCTTGCTGAGAACGAAAAGAATATCTGGTTCTAGGAGTTTTCATTAACCGGAATCTACAGGACCTCTTTATAAGGTTTAATCAGCAATCTGGGCTTCCGGGTCCCTACAGTTTTCAGAACTGCTTGTTCCATGGAGACGCCAAAAATGTCATTACAGATCCACAGGAACTTTCTGGTCCTCCTGTTCGTTGTAATCAAGGATCTGGCCCTACAAACGCTTTTGTGTCCTAGGAACATCTATGACCATAATTATGTTTCCCACATTCAAAAGGCATATTGGTACAAAATCCCTCAATACAGGTGACCTCAAACTACAGAAAATTCTTGTGAGTGGGCAGATCAGAATTGGGAGGTTGGGTTTTGAAGATTCCATATTTTGTGGAGGTCTTGTGATGAGGAACCAGGAATCTTGGATTCCAGTTCCCAAAGATCATTACAGGAGTCTTTCTCTTGATATCCAAACAACTGGAATTCTCGGTCACCAGGAACTGTCTTGGCATCCTGCAGAGTGAAGCAGGAAGCTAGGTAATGGGAGTCGTCCTATACAGGAAACTACACATCATATTGCTAAGGAAGTATAAGGAATCTTGTTTACATGAGTCCTCAAACCCAAAAACTACAGGCCGTCTTCCTAAGACATAACCACGAATCAGGTTTCTGAATTCAGAATCTGAGTAATGGGAGTCCTCCCATACAGGAAACTTCACTGCCTTTTTTTAAGTAAGAATAAGGAATCCGCGTTACTCAAGTTCTCAATCAAAAAAAAACTTCAGTTCGTCTTGCTATGGGCTAAACAGGAATCAGGGTGTTTTCGAGCATGAATCTGGGGAATGGAGGACTTATATACAGGCAACCACATGACCTGTTGCTAAGAAAGAATAAGGATTCATGGGTCACACGAGTCCTCAATCCCAAAATCTACAGGGCATCTTGGAAAGGGATAAATAAGAATCAGAGTTTTATAGCAGGAACTCAATAACGAGAGTCCTAATATACAGGAAAATACACGGCCCATTTCAAAGGAAGAAAAACAATCGAGGTTATAGCAGTAATCAGTGCTAAAAATCATCAGGCCATCTGCTGTGTGCTAAACAAGATTCAGGGTTTAGAAGTTGCAACATAGGTAATAGCAGTCCTCATAGACAGAATCTACACGATCTCTTGCTATGGAGAAATAAGAAACCTGCTTTACACTGTTCCTCCATCACAATATCTACGTGACATCTTGCTAAGGGCTAAACAAGAATCAGGGTTTCCAAACAGGATTCTGGGGAAAAGGAGTCCTCAATACAGGACACTACACGGCCCCTCACTAAGGAAGAATAAGGAATCTGTGATACACTAGTCCCCTATCCGATAAATTCTCAGGGTGTCTTGCTATGGGATAAACAAGAATCAGGGCTTCAGCTCGTCTCATGTTTCGGAGATATTTTCTTGTGGGTATTATCAATCAGTCATTTCAGGACTCTAGCAACATTCTGGTCCTCTTGAGAGTTATAAACGGGCATCTGGTAGTACAAGTTCCTTAGGATCCTCCGGACAACTAAGGCCAGATTCCCGGAACAAATGTATCATCTTGCCGTGTTTGGACATAACTCTGGTCTTAAGATGAACTTGGTAATCCTTAATATTATGTTTGCACTTTTTTGGAGAGGGGACGAGGGTTTTGCATGTGTCAAGTATTTAGAACGAATTATTACAATGTTACCAGGAATCATGGATTCCACGACCCTAAGAAACATCTTGGCATCTGTATTTTTGTATACAGAGTTTTGGAATCCACATAGACAGGGGAAATAAGGGCATCTTGCTGAGAACGGAAAGGGAATCGTGTTCTTGTAGTTCTCAATCGCCTAAATCTACAACGTCTCTTGATAAGGTTTAATCAGAAGCCTGGGCTTCTATGGCGCCACATTACTAGGGTGTCTTTTGAAAAGGGAACCAGGAATCTCGGTTTCCAATTCCACAAGAACTTTATGGGAGTCTTTCTCTTGATATCCAAGCAGCTGGAATTCTAGGTTACCATGAAATGTCTCGGCGTCTTGCTGAGAACAAAGCAGGAATTCCAGTAATGGCAGTCCTCATATACAGAACAATACACGACCTGTTGCTATGGAAGAATAAGGAATCTTGTTTACATGAGTCCTCCATCAAAAAAATCTGCAGTGCGTCTTGGGAGGAGATAACCACCAATCAGATTTTGGGAGTAGGAATCTAGATAATGGAAGTCCTCGTATACAGGAAACTGCACTGTCCATTGCTAAGGAAGATTAAGGAATCTGGTTTACACGTGTCCTAAATCCCCAAAAAATTTCAGGGTGTCTTGCTAAGGGCTAAACACGAATTTGGGTTTTTGAAGCATAATCTAGGGAAATTAAATTCTCATATAAAGGCAACTGCACGGACTTTTCCTAAGAAAGAATAAGGAATCTGGGTGACATGTCTTCTCAATCCCCAAAAAACTACACGGCATCTTCCTAAGGTCTAAACAAGCATCAGTTTTTCGACGCATATATCTTGGAAAGGGAGTACTCATATACAGGCAACTGCACGGCTGTTGCTAAAAATAAGGAACCTGTGTTATACGAGTCCTCAGTCCTGAAAATCTGCAGGGCATCTTGCTGACGGCTAAAGAAGAATCAGGGATTCGAGGCATGAAAGTGGGTAATAGTAGTCCTCATATACTGGAAATGACACGACCTCTTGCTAAGAAAAAAGAAGAAATCGGTTTTTGAGGGATCCTCTATGAATAAATCTACTTGGCGTCTTACTAAGGGCTACACAAGAATCAGGGTTTGGAAACAGGAATTTAGGGAAAGAGAGTCCTCATATAGAGGACACTACACGACCTCCAACTAAGGACGAATAAGAATCTTTGTTGTACGAGTCCTCAATCCAAAAAATTCCAAGGGTGTCTGCTATGGGACAAACAAGAAACAGGGCTTCAAGATCCCCAAATGTTTCGGAGCAATTTAGCATGCGAATATTACGAATCAGTCATTTCAGGACTCCAGCAACATTCTGGTCCTCTTGAAATTCGTAATCGGGTATCAGGCCCTCCAAGTCCGTTAGGTTCCTCGGAACAATTAAGGCCAGATTCCAGGACAGAAAGAATCTTCTTGCCATATGTGGACGTAACTCTGGTCTTAAGGTGAACCCTGTATGCCTTCCCCTTCCGTTTCTTTTTTATTTTGAGTGGGAATAGCGTTTTGCAATTGCCAAATGTTTATTACGTATTTTTAAAGGTAACAGGAATCATGGATTCCACGTCCCTAGGAAACATCTGGGCATCTGCATTTTTATAGACAGAGTTTTGGAATCCACATAGACAGGGAAAATCAGGGCATCTAATGAGAATGGAAAGGACATCTGGTTCTTGGAGTTCTCAGTCGCCTAAATCTACAAGGTCTCCTGATAAGGTTGAGTCAGCAATCTGGGCTTCTATGTCGCAACATTTTTAGTGTGTCTTTTGAAAAGGGAACCAGGAATCTTGAGTTCCAATTCCAAAAGAGCTTTATGGGAGTCTTTCTCTTGACGTCCAAGCAACTGGAACTCTAGGTCACCACGAACAGTCTAGGTGTCTTGTTGAGAATAAAGCAGGAATTTCGGTAATGGGAGTCCTCATATACAGAACACTACACCACCTGTTGCTACAGAAGAATAAGGAATCTTGGTTACACGAGTCTTCCACTCCAAACACCTATAGAGCATCTTGCTAAGGGTTTGGGAGTAGGGATCTGGATAATGGGAGTCCTCATATACAGCAAACTGCACTGTCTATTGCTAAGGAAGAATAAGGATTGTGGTTTAACGTGTCCTCAATCCCCCAAAAAACTTCAGGGTGTCTTGCTAAAGGCTAAATACTAATTTGGGTATTTGAATGATAATCTGGGTAAATGAAATCCTCATATAAAGGCATCCACACGGACTTTTCCTAAGAAAGAATAAGGAATCTGGGTGACATGTGCTCTCAACCTCCAAAATTCTACACGGCGTCATTCTAAGGTCTAAACAAGCATCAAGGTTTTGGCACATGTATCCAGTAAGGGAGTACTCATATATAGGCAAATTCACGTCTGTTGCTAAAAACAAGGTTCTGGGTTATAGGATTCCTCAGTCCTGAAATGCTACAGGACATCTTACTGACGGCTAAAGAAGGATTAGGGATTCGATTCATGAATGTGGGTAATAGCAGACCACATAAACAGGAAACTACATGGCCTCTTGCTAAGAAAAAAGAAGAAATCTGTTTTCCACGGTTTCTCTATCAAAAAATCTACATGGCATCTTACAAAGGGCTAAACAAGAATCAGGGTTTCGAAACAGGAATCTATACAGCAAACTGCACTGTCTATTGCTAAGGAAGAATAAGGATTGTGGTTTACACGTGTCCTCCACCACCAAAAAAATCTTCAGGGTGTCTTTATAAGGGCTAAACACGAATTTGGGCTTTTGAAGCATAAATAAGGGAAATGAAATTCTCATTTACAGGCAACTGCACTAACTTTTCCTAAGAAAGAATAAGGAATGTGGTGACATGTTTCTCAATCTCCAAAACAGTACATAGCTTCTTTTTAAGATCTAAACAAGAATCAAGCTTTTGACGAATGTATCTGTGAACAGGAGTACTCATATACAGGCAACTGCACGGCTGTTGGTAAAAAAAAAGGAATCTGGATTATATGAGTCCTCAGTCCTGTAAATCTACAGTGCATCTTGCTGACGGCTAAAGAATCAGGGATTCGAGGCAAGAATGTGGGTAATAGCAATCCTCATATACAGGAAACTACATGGCCTCTTGCTAAGAAAAAAGAAGAAATCTGTTTTCCAGGATTCCTCTATCAAAAAATGTATATGGCGTCTTACTAAGGGTAAACAAGAATCAAGATTTCGAAACAGGAATCTAGGGAAAGAGAGTCCTTACATACAGGACACTACATGGCATCCAACTAAGTATGAATAATGAATCTTTATGGTACGCGTCCCCAATCTAAAAAATTTCCAAGGTGTCTGCTATGGGACAATCAAGAAACATGGCTTCGAGCTCCCCAAATGGTTTGCAGCAATTTAGCATGCACATATTACGAATTGGTCATTACAGGACTCCAGCAACATTCTGTTCCTCTTGAAAGTGGAAAACTGGTATCGGGTACTCCAAGTCCATTAAGTTGCTCGGAACAACTAAGGCCAGATTCCAGGACAAAATGCACCTTCTTGTCATATTTGGATGTAACTCTGGTATTAAGGTGAACTCTGTAATTCTTCCCCTTCCGTTTCTCTATTAATTTTGAGAGGGGACAAGGGTTTTGCAGTTGCCAAATGTTTAGTACTTATTTTTAAAGGTAACAAAGAATCATGGGTTCCAAGTCCCTATGACACTTATGGGATTCTGTCTTTTTGTATACAGAGTTTGAAATCCAAATCGACAGGAAAAATCAGGGCATCTTGGTGAGAACGAAAAGGAAATTCGTTTCAAGGAGTTCTCATTAACCGGAATCTACAGGGCCTCTTGATAAGATTTAATCAGCAATCTGGGCTTCTGGGTCCCTACATTTTTCATAGTTACTTTCTCCGTGGATACGCTAAATCTGTCATTACAGATCCAGAGGAAATTTCTTGTCATCTTGTTAGTTGTAATCAAGGATCTGGCCCTACAAACGCTTTTGTGTCCTAGGAACATATACGACCATAATTGTATTCCCCAGAATCAAAAGGCATATTGGTACAAAATCCCTCGATTCAGGTGACCTCAAACTACAGAAAATTCTTGTGGGTGGGCAGATCGGAATTAGGAAGTTGGGTTTTGAAGATTCCACATTTTAGGGAGGGTCTTGTGAAGGGGAATCAGGAATCTTTTATTCCAGTTCCCAAAGAACATTATGGGAGTCTTTCTCTTGATATCCAAACAACTGGAATTCTAGGTCACCAGGAAGTGTCTCGGCATCCTGCCGTGTGAAGCGGGAAGCTGGTTAATGGGAGTCGTTTTATACAGGAACCTACACGACATATTGCTTAAGAAGTATAAGGAATCATGTTTACATGAGTCCTCGATTCCAAAAACTACAGGCCATCTTCCTAGGAGATAACCACGAATCAGGTTTTTGAAGTAGGAATCTGGGTAATGGGAGTCCTCACATACAGGAAACTTAACTGCCTATTGCTAAGTAAGAATAAGGAATCTGCCTTAATCGTGTCCTCTATCCCCATACATCAGGTCGTCTTGCTATAGGCTAAACACGAATCAAGGTATTTTTAGCATGAATCTGGGGAAAGGGAGCCCTTATATACAGGAAATTGCATGAACTTTTGCTAAGAAAGAATAACGAATCAGGGTTACTCGAGTACTCAATCCCAAAAATCCTACAGGTTACCTTGGAAAGGGCTAAAAACGAATCAGAGTTTCGAAGCAGGATCTATGTAATGATAGTCATAATATACAGGAAAATACATGGTCCCTTGCCAAGGAAGAAAACGAATCGGGGTTATAGCATTTCTCAGTCCTAAAAATCAACAGGCCACCTACTTTGGGCTAAACAAGAATCAGGGTTTAGAGGCTGCAACATAGGTTACAGCAGTCCTCATATACAGAATCTACACGATCTCTTGCTAAGGAGAAATAAGAAACCTGTTTTACACGGTTCCTCAGTCACAATATCTACATGACATTTTGCTAGTGGCTAAACAAGAATCAGAGTTTCCAAACAGGGTTCTGGGGAAAGGGAGTCCTCATATACAGAATATTACATGGCCCCTTGCTTTGGAAGAATAAGGACTCTTTCATACACTAGTCCCGAATGCGAAAAATTCTCAGGGTGTCTTGCTACGGGATAAACAAGAATCAGAACTTCGAGCTCGTCGAATGTTTCAGAGATATTTGGCTTGTGGGTATTATGAGTCAGTCTTTTCAGGACTCCAGCAGCATTCTGGTCCTCTTGAGAGTTTTAAACGGGTATCTGGTAGTACAAGTCACTTAGGTTCCTCGGGACAACTAAGGCAAGATTCCCGGAAAAAAGTATCTTCTTGCCATATTTGGAAGTAACGTTGGTCTTAAGATGAACTTGGTTATCCTAAAATTTCCGATTGTACTTTTATTTGGGGAGGGGCAGAGGGTTTTGCAGTTGCCAAATATTTAGTATGAATTATTAAAATGTAACCAGGAATCATGGATTTTACGTCCCTAAGAAACATCTGGGCATCTGCATTTTTGTATACAGAATTTAGGAATCCACATAGACAGGGAAAATCAGGGCATCTTGCTGAGAACGGAAAGGGAATCCGGTTCTTGGAGTCCTCAGTCGCCTAAATCTACAATGTCTCTTGATAATGTTTAATCAGCAATCTGGGATTCTAGGTCACCACATTATATTTGTGTCTTTTGAAAAGGGAACCACGAATCTTGGTTTTCAATTACACAAGAACTTTATCAGAGTCTTTCTCTAGATATCCAATCAGCTGGAATTCAGGTCACCACGAAATGTCTCGGCTTCTTGCTGAGAATGAAGCAGGAATTTCAGTAATGGGAGTCCTCATATACAGAACACTACACCACCTGTTCCTACGAAAGAATAAGGAATCTGGGTTACACGAGTCCTCCATCCCAAAAACCTACAGAGTATCTTGCTAAGAGATAACCACCAATCACGTTTTGGGAGTAGGAATCTGGATAATGGGAGTCCTCATATACAGGAAACTGAACTGTCTAATGCTAAGGAAGAATAAGGAATCTGGTTTACACGTGTCCTCAATCCCCCAAAAAACTTCAGGGTGTCTTGCTAAGGGCTAAATAAGAATTTGGGTATTTGAAGCATAATCTGGAGAAATGAAATCCTCATATACAGGCATCTGCACGGACTTTTCCTAAGAAAGAATAAGGAATCTGGTTGACGTGTGTTCTCAATCCCCAAAAAAGTACACGGTGTCTTCCTAATGTCTTAACATGCATCAGAATTTCGACGCATGTATCTGCAAAAAGGAGTACTCATATACAGGCAACTGCACGACTGTTGCTAAAAATAAGGAATCTGGGTTATATGAGTCCTCAGTTCTGAAAATCTACAGGGCATCTTGCTGACGGCTAAAGAAGAATCAGGGATTCGAGGGATGAATGTGGGTAATAGCAGTTCTCATATACAGGAAACTACATGGCCTCCTGCTAAGAAAAGAGAATAAATCTGTTTCCCACGGTTCCTCTTTCAAAAAATCAACATGGCGTCTTACTAAGGGCTAAACAAAAACCAGGGTTTTGAAACACGAATCTAGGGAAAGAGGGTCATTACATACAAGACACTACACGGCCTCCAACTAAGGAAAAATAAAGAATCTTTGTTGTACGAGGCCTCAATCCAAAAAATTCCCCGGGTGTCTACTTTGCCAGAAACAAAAAACAGGGCTTCGAGCTCCCCAAATATTCAGAGCAATTTACCATGCGGATATTACAAATCGCTCATTTCAGGACTCCAGCAACATTTTGGTTTTCTTGAAAGTTGTAAACAGGTATCGGACACTTCAATTCCATTAGGTTATTCGGAACAACTAAGGCATGATTTCAGGACAAAGGTAATCTTCTTGCCATATGTGGATGTAAATCTGGTCTTAAGGTGAACACTGTAATCCTTCCCCTTCCTTTTCAATTTTTATTTTGAGATTGTACAAGGGTTTGCAGTTGCTAAAAGTTTAGTATGTATTTTTTTTGTTTTTTGTTTTTTTTGAGTTGGAGTCTCACTCTGTCACCCAGACTGGACGGCAGTGGCCGCTCCCGGCCACCGCAGCCTCAACCTGCTGGGCTCCAGCTATCCTTCCGGCTCAGCCTTCCGAGTAGCCGAAATTACAGGTGCGCGCTACCATGCCCGGCTGATTATTTGATTTATTGTACAGATGAGGTCTCGCCTACCCAGGCAGATCTCGAACCCGCGGGCTCAGGTCATCCACTCACCTCAGCCTCCCAAAGACGTGGGATTACAGGCTGAGCCACCGAGCCCGGCTTAGTACGTATTTTTAAAGGTAACCAGGAATCATGAATTCCACGTCCCTAGGAAACTTCTGGGCATCTGTCTTTTTGTATACATCCTATGGAATTCACATAGACAGGGAAAATCAGAGCATCTTCCTGAGAAAGAAAAGGAAATCCAGTTCTAGGAATTCTCATTAACTGGAATCTACAGGTACTCTTGATTAAGTTTAATCAGCAATCATGGCTTCTGTGTCCCTACATTTGCCAGAGCTACTTTCTCCGTGGATACACTAAATCTGTCATTACAGATCCATAGGAACTTTCTTGTCATCTTGTTAGTTGTAATCAAGGATCTGGCCCTACAAATCTTTTGTGTCCTAGGAACGTCTACGACCATAATCATGTTCCCCAGAATTAAAAGGCATATTGGTACAAAATCCTTCGATTCAGGATACCTCAAACTACAGAAAATTCTTGTGTGTGGGCAGGTCAGAAATGGGATGTAGGGTTTTGAAGATTCCACATTTTAGGGAGGGTCCTGTGAAGGGGAAACAGGAATCTTGCATTCCAGTTCCCAAAGAATAATATGGGAGTCTATCTCTTCATATCCAAACAACTGGAATTCTTGGTCACCAGGAACTGAATCGGTATCCTACAGAGTGAAGCTGGAAGCAGGGTAATGGGATTCGTCATATACCAGAAACTACACATCATATTGCTTAGGAAGTATAAGAAATCTTGTTTATATGAGACCTCAATCCCAAAAACTACAGGCCATCTTCCTAAGACGTAACCACGAATCAGGTTTTTGATGTAGGAATCTGGGTAATGGGATTCCTTACATACAGGAAATTTCACTGCCTATTGATAAGTAAACATAAGGAATCTGCCTTACTCCTGTCCTCTATCCTAAAAAAACTTCAGGTCGTCTTGCTAAGAGCTAAACACGAATCAGGGTGTTTTTAGCATGAATTTAGGGAAATGGAGACCTTATATACAGGCAACTATATGACCTTTTGTTAAGAAAGAATAAGCAATCTCGGTACACGAGTCCTCAATCCCAAAAATCTACAGGGCGTACTGGAAAGGACTAAAAAAGGATCAGAGTTTCGAAGCGGGATCTATGTAATGAGAGTCCTAATATACAGAATAATGCACGGCCCCTTGCCAAGGAAGAAATAAAATCGGATTATAGCAGTCCTCAGTCATAAAAATCAACAGGCCATCTGCTGTTTGCTAAACAATAATCAGGGATTAGAGGCTGCAACATAGGTAATAGCAATCCTCATATACAGAATCTACATGATCTCTTGCTAAGGAGAAATAAGAAATCTGTTTTACCCGGTTCCTTTGTCACAATATCTACATGACAACTTCCTAAGGGCTAAACAAGCATCAGGGTTTCCAAACAGGGCTCTTGGGAAAGGGAGTCCTCAAATACAGGACACTACATGGCCTCCCGCTTAGGAAGAATAAGGAATCTGTGATATACTAGTCCCAATCCAAAAAATTATCAGGGTGACTTGCTATGGGATAAACAAGAATCAGGGATTTGATCTCGTCTCGTGTTTGGGAGACATTTGCCCTTTGGGTATTATGAATCAGTCTTTTCAGGACTCCAGCAGCATTCTGGTCCTCTTGAGAGTTTTAAACGGGTATCCGGAAGAAAAGTACCTTCTTGCTGTATTTGGATGTAACTCTGGTCTTAAGATGAACTTGGTAATCCTAAAATTTCCGATTGTACTTTTATTTGGAGAGTGGACGAGGGTTTTGCTGTTGCCAAATATTTAGTATGAATTATTAAAATGTAACCAGGAATCATGGATTCCACATCCCTAGGAAACATCTGGACATCTGCATTTTTGTATACAAAATTTGGGAATCCACATAGACAGGGAAAATCAGGGCGTCTTGCTGAGAACAGAAAGGGAATCCGGATCTTGGAGTTCTCAATCGCCTAAATCTACAAGGTTTCTTGATAAGGTTTAATCAGCAATCTGGGCTTCTATGTCGCCACATTTTTATTGTGTCTTTTGAAAAAGGAACCAAGAATCTTGGTTCCCAATTACACAAGAATTTTATAGGAGTTTTTCTCTAGATATCCAAGAAACTGGAATTCTAGGTCACCCCGAAATGTCTCGGTGTCTTGCTGAGAATGAAGTAGGAATTTCAGTAATGTGAGTCCTCATATACAGAACACTAGACAACCTGTTGCTAGGGAAGAATAAGGAGCCTTGGATACACGAGTCCTCCATCCCAAAAACCTATACAGCATCTTGCGAAGGGACAACCACCCCTCAGGTTTTGGGAGTAGGAATCTGGGTAATGGGATTCCGCATATAGAGGAAACTGCACTGTCTATTGCTACGGAAGAATAAGGAATCTGGTTTACGTGTCCTCAATCCCCAACAAAAACTTCAGTGTGTCTTGCTAAGGGCTAAATACGAATTTGGGTATTTCAAGTATAATCTGGGGAAATGAAATCCTCATACACAGACATCTACACGGACTTTCCTAAGAAAGAATAAGGAATCTGTGTGACATGTGTTCTCAATCCCCAAAAAACTACAAGGCGTCTTCCTAAGGTATAAACAACCATCAGGGTTTCAACGCATGTATCTGTGAAAAGGAGTAGTCATATACTGGCAATTGCACAGCTGTTACTGAAAATAAAGAATATGCTTATACGATTCCTCAGTCCTGAACATCTACAGGGTATTTTGCTGACGGATAAAGTAGAATCAGGTATTCGAGGCATGAATGTGAGTAATAGCAATCCTCATATACAGGAAACTACATGGCCTCTTCTAAGAAAAAAGAAGAAATCTGTTTTACACGGTTCCTCTAGCAAAAACCTATATGGCATCTTAAAAAGGGCTAAAGAAGAATCACGGTTTTGAAACAGGCGTCTAAGTAAAGGGAGTCCTCATTTACAGGACACTACATGGACTCCAACTGAGAACGAATAAAGAATCATTGTTGTACGAGTCCTCAATCCAAAAAATTCCCAGGGTGTCTGCTATGGCACAAACAAGAAACAGGGCTTTGATCTCTCAAATCTTTTGAAGTAATTTATCATGCGGACATTACAAATCGGTCATTTCAGGACTCCAAAAACATTCTGGTCCTCTTGAAAGTTGTAAACAGGTATCGGGCACTCCCAGTCCATTAGGTTCCTCAAAACAATTAAGGCCAGATTTCAGGACAAACGGAATCATCTTGCCATATGGATGTAACGCTGGTCTTAAGGTGAACCCTGTAAATCTTCCCCTTCCGTTTCTCTTTTTATTTTGAGAGGGGACAAGGGTTTTGCAGTTGCCAAATGTTTAGTACGTATTTTTAAACGTAAACAGGAATCATGGATTCTACGTTCCTAGGAATCTTCTGGGCATCTGTCTTTTTGTATACAGAGTTTGGAATCCACACTGACAGGGGAAATCAGGGCATCTTGCTGAGAACGAAATGGAAATCCGGTTCTAGGAGTTCTCATTAACCGGAATCTACAGGGCCACTTGATAAGGTTTAATCAGCAATCTGGGCTTCTGGGTCCTTACATTTGTCAGAGCTACTTTCTCCGTGGATACACTAAATCTGTCATTACAGATGCACAGGAAATTTCTTGTCATCTTCTTAGTTGTAATCAAGGATATGGCCCTACAAATCCTTTTGTGTCCTAGGAACATCTACGACCATAATTGTATTCCCCAGAATCAAAAGGCATATTGGTACAAAATCCCTCGATTCAACTGACCTCAAACTACAGAAAATTCTTCTGGGCAGGCAGGTCACAATTGGAATGTTTAGTTTTGAAGATTCCACATTTTAGGGAAAGCTTTGTGAAAGGGAACCAGGAATCTTGGATTCCAGTTCCCAAAGAATATTATAGGAGTCTTTCTCTTGACATCCAATCAACTGGAATTCTCATTCACCAGGAACTGTCTCGGCATCCTGCAGAGTGAAACGGAAACCTGATTAATGGGAGTCGTCATATATGGGAAACTACACGTCATCTTGCTTAAGAAGTATAAGGAATCTTGTTTACATGAGTCCTAAACCCCCAAAACTACTTGCCGTCTTCCTAACAGGTAACCACGAATCAGGTTTTTGAAGTACGATCCTGGGTAATGGAACTCCTCACATACAGGAAATTTCACTGCCTATTGATAAGTAATAATAAGGAATCTTCCTTACTCGTGTCCTCACCCAAAAAAACTTCAGGTCATCTTGCTATGGGCTAACCACGAATCAGGGTGTTTTTAGCATGAATCTGGTGAAATGGAGTCCTTATATACAGGCAACCATATGATCATTTGCTAAGAAATAATAAGGAATCTGGGTTACACGAGTCCTCAATCCCAAAAATCTACAGGGCATCTTGGAAAGAGCGAAAAAAGAATCAGAGTTTCGAAGCAGGATCTATGTAATGAGAGTCCTCATATACAGGAAAATACAGGGCCCTTTGCCAAGTAAGAAAAGGAATCGGGGTTATAGCAGTTCTCAGTCCTAAAAATCAACAAGCCATCTGCTGTGGGTTATACAAGAATCAGGGTTTAGAAGCTGCAACATAGGTAATACTAGTCCTCATATACAGAATCTACATGATCTCTTGCTATTGAGGAATAAGAAACCTGCTTTACATGGTTCCTCCATCGCAATATCTAAATGCTTTTGCTAAGAGATAAACAAGGTTCAGGGTTTCTAAACAGCTTTCTGGGGAAAGGGAGTCCTCAAACACAGGACATTACATGGCCGTTCACTAAGGAAGAATAGGAATCTGTGATAAACTAGTTCCTAATCCGAAAAATTCTCAGGGTGTCTTGCTACAGGATAAAAAATAATCAGGGCTTCGAGCTGGTCTCATGTTTCAGAAATATTTGACTTGTGGGTATTATGAATCAGTCTTTAGGACTCCAGCAACATTCTGGTCCTCTTGAGAGTTGTAAACGTGTATCTAGTAGTACAAGTCCCTTAGGTTCCTTGGGACAACTAATGACAGAGGCCCGGAAAAAAGTATCCTCTTGCTGTATTTGGATGTAACTCTGGTCTTAAGATCAACTTGGTAATCCTA
Source organism: Carlito syrichta (assembly GCF_000164805.1). NCBI lineage: Eukaryota > Metazoa > Chordata > Mammalia > Primates > Tarsiidae > Carlito > Carlito syrichta. The sequence continues at coordinate 468,570 of NW_007257471.1, forward strand.
AAATTTCTTATTGTCCTTTTATTTGTAGAGGGGCAGAGGGCTTTGCAGTTGCCAAATGTTTAGTAGGAATAATTAAAATGCAACCAGGAATCATGGATTCCACGTTCCTAGGAAACATCTGGACATCTGCATTTTTGTATACAGAGTTTAGGAATCCACATAGACAGGGAAAACAAGGGCATCTTGCTGAGAAGGGAAAGGGAATCCGGTTCTTGTAGTTTATAATCGTCTAACTCTACAAGGTCTCTTGATAAGGTTTAATCAGCAATCTGGGCTTCTATGTCACCACATTTTTAGTGTGTCTTTTGAAAAGGGAACCAGGAATCTTAGGTCCCAATTCCACAAGACCTTTATGGGAGTCTTTCGTTTGATATCCAAGCAACTGGAATTCTAGGTCACCTCGAAATGTCTCGGCGTCTTGCTGAGTATGAAGCAGGAATTTCAGTAATAGGAGTCCTCATATACAGAACACTACACAACCTGTTACTATGGAATAATAAGGAATCTTGTTTAGATGAGTCCTCCTTCCCAAAAACCTACAGGGCGTCTTACTAAGAGATTATCACCAATCAGCTTTTGGGAGTAGGAATCTGAATAATGGGAATTCTCATACACAGGAAACAGCACTGCCTATTGCTAAGGAAGAATAAGGAATCTGGTTTACACGTGTCCTCAGTCCCCAAAATCTTCAGGGTGTCTTGCTAAGGGCTTAACAGCAATTGGAGTTTTTGAAGCATATTCTGGGTAAATGAAATCCTCATATACAGGCAACTGCACGGACTTTTCCTAAGAAAGAATAAAGGAATCTGGGTGACAGATTTCTTTATTGTGTTCGCAATCCCCCAAAAAATTACATGGCGTCTTTCTAAGGTCTAAACAAGCATCAGGGTTTTGACGCATGTATGTGGGAATGGGAGTACTCATATACAGGCATCTGCATGGCTATTGATAAAAATAAGGAATTAGGTTACAAGAGTCCTCCGTCCTGAAAATCTACAGGGTATCTTGCTGATTGCTAAAGTAGAATCAGGGATTCGAGGCTTGAATATGGGTAATAGAGGTCCTCATATACAGGAAACTACATGGCATGTTGCTAAGAAAAAATAAGAAGTCTGTTTTCATCGGTTCCTCTATCAAAAAATCTACATGGCATCTTACTAAGGGCTAAATAAGAATCAGGGTTTTGAAACAGGAATCTAGGGAAAGAGAGTCCTCACATACAGGACACTACATGGGCTCCAACTAAGGATGAATAAAGAATCATTGTTGTACGAGTCCTCAATCCAAAAAGTTCCCAGGTTGTCTGTTATGGCACAAAAAAGAAACAGGGCTTTGCGTTCCCCAAATGTTTCATAGCAATTTAGCATGCGGATATTACCCATAAGTCATTTCAGGACTCCAGCAACATTCTGGTTCTCTTGAAAGTTGTAAACATGTATTGGGCACTTCAAGTCCGTTAGTTACCTCGGAACAACTAAGACCATATTTCAGGACAAAAGAGATATTCTTGAAAAATGTGGATGTAACTCTGGTCTTAAGGTGAACCCTGCAATCCTTCCCTTTCTGTTTCACTTTTTATTTTGAGAGGGGACAAGGGTTTTGCAGTTGCCAAATGTTTAGTACGTATTTTTAAAGGTAAACAGGAATCATGGATTCCACGTCCTTAGGAAACTTCTGGGCCTCTGTCTTTCTGTATACACAGTTTGGAATCCACATCGACAGGGAAAATCAGGGCATCTTGCTGAGAACGAAAAGGAAATCCGGTTCTAGGAGATCTCATTAACCAGAATCGACAGGGCCTCATGATAATGTTTAATCAGCAATCTGGGCTTCTTGGTCCATAAATTTTTCACAGCTACTTTCTCCGTGGAAACACTAAATCTGTAATTATAGATCCATAGGAACATTCTTGTCATCTTGTTAGTTGTAATCAAGGAAATGGCCCTACAAATACTTTTGTGTCCTAGGAACATCTACGACCACAATCATGTTCCCCCATAATCAAAAGGCATATTGGTAAAAAATCCCTCAATTCAGGTGACCTCAAACTACAGAAAATTCTTGTGGGTGGGCAGTTTGGAATTGGGATGTTGGGTTCTGAAGATTCCACATTTTAGAGAGGGTCTTGTGAAGGAGAACCAGGTATCTTGGATTCCAATTCCCAAGGAACATTATGGGAGTCTTTCTCTTGATATCCAAACAAATGGAATTCTCGGTCACCAGGAAGTGTCCCGGCATCCTGCAGAGTGAAGCGGGAAGCTGGGTAATGGGAATCATCATATACAGGAAACTACACGTCATATTGCTTAGGAAATATAAGGAATCTTGTTTACATGAGTCCTCATTCCACAAAACTACAGGCTGTTGTCCTAAGTGGTAACTTTGAATCAGGTTTTTGAAGTAGGAATCTGGGTAATGGGAGTCCTCACATACAGGAAACTTCACTGCCTATTGCAAAGTAAGAATACGGAATCTGCCTTACTCGTGTCATCTATCCCAAAAATTCTTCAGGTCGTCTTGCTATGAGCTAAGCACAAATCAGTGTGTTTTTAGCCTGAATCTGGGGAAATGGAGTCCTTATATACAGGCAACTACAAGATCTTTTGCTAAGAAAAAATAAGGAATCTGGGTTACACGAATCCTCAATCCCAAAATTCTACAGGGCACCTTGGAAAGGGCTAAAAAAGAACCAGAGTTTTGAAGCAGGATCTATGTAATGAGAGTCGTAATATACAGGAAAATACATGGCCCCTTGCCAGGAAGAAAAAGAATCGGGGTTATAGCAGTCCACAGTCCTAAAAATCAACAGGCCATCTGCTGTTGGCTAAAGAAGAATCAGGGTTTAGAAGCTGCAACATAGGTAATAGCAGTCTTCATATACAGAATCCACACAATCTCTTGCTAAGAAGAAATAAGAAACCTGTTTTACACGGTTCCCCCATCACAATATCGACATGACATCTTGTTAAGGGCTAAACAAGAATCAGAGTTTCCAAACAGGGTTCTGGGGAATGGGAGTCCTCATATACAGGACATTACACGGCCCCTCGCTAAGGAAGAATAAGGAATACATGATACTCTAATCCCCAGTTTGAAAAATTCTCAGGGTGTCTTGCTACGGGAAACAAGAATCAGGGCTTCGAGCTCGTCTCATGTTTCAGAGATATTTGGCTTATATGTATTATGAATCAGTCTTTTCAGGATTCCAGCAACATTCTGGCCCTCTTGAGAGTTGTAAACGTGTATCTGGAAGTACAAGTCCCTTAGGTTCATCGGGACAACTACGATCAGAACCCGGAACAAAAGTATGTTCTTCCCGTATTTGGATGTAACTCTGGTCTTAAGATGAACTTGTTAATCTTAAAATTTCCAATTGTACTTTTATTTGGAAAAGGACTGAGGGTTTTGCAGTTGCCAAAATGTTTAGTACGAATTATTAAAATGCAACCAGGAATCATGGATTCCATGTCCCTAGGAAATATCTGGGCATCTGCATTTTTGTATACAGAGTTATGGAATCCACATCGACAGGGAAAATCAGGGCATCTTGCTGAGAACGGAAAGGGAATCCAGTTCTTGGAGTTCTCAATCTCCTAAATCTACAAGGTCTCTTGATAAGGTTTAATCAGCAATCTGGGCTTCTACGTTGCCACATTTTTAGTGTGTCTTTTGAAAAAGGAACCAGGAATTTAGGTTTCCAATTCCACAAGAATTTTATGGAAGTCTTTCTCTTGATATCCAAGCAACTGGAATTCTAGATCACCACAAAATGTCTCGGCGTTTTGCTGAGAATGAAGTAGGTATTTCAGTAATGGGAGTCCTCATATACAGAACACTACACCACCTGTTGCTACAGAAGCATAAGTAATCTTGGTTACATTAGACCTCCATCCTAAAAACCTACAGAGCATCTTGCTAAGGGATAACGACCAATCAGGTTTTGGGAGTAGGAATCTGGATAATGGGAGTCCTCATATATAGGAAACTGCACTGTCTATTGCTAAGGAAGAATAAGGAATCTGGTTTACATGTGCTCAATCCCAAAGAAAATTTCAGGGGTTCTTGCTAAGGGTAAATATGTAATTGGGTATTTGAAGCATAATCTGGGGAAATGAAATCCTCATATACAGGCATCTGCACGGATTTTTCCTAAGAAAGAATAAGGAATCTGGGTGACATGTGTTCTCAATCCCCAAAAAACTACACGGCGTCTTCCTAAGGTCTAAACCAGCATCAGGGTTTCGATGCATGTATCTGCGGAAGGGAAGACTCATATACAGGCAACTGCATGGCTGTTACTTAAAATAAGGGATCTGGGTTACATGAGTCCTCAGTCCTGAAAATCTACAGGGCATCTTGCTGATGGCTAAGGAAGAATCAGGGAATCGAGTCATGAATGTGGGTAATAGCAGTCCCCTTCAAAATTAAACTACATGGCCTCTTGCTAAGAATATGAAGGAATTTGTGTTCCACGGTTACTCTATCAAAAAGTCTACATGGTGTCGTACTAAGGGCTAAACAACATTCAGTGTTTCAAAACAGGAATCTAGGGAGAGTCCTCATATACAGGACACTACACTGCCTCTAACTAAGGTAGAATAAAAAACCTTTGTTATACGAGTCCTTAATCCAAAAAATTACCAGGGTGTATGCTATGGGAAAAACAAGAAACAGGGTTTCGAGCTCCCCAAATGTTTCAGAGCTACTTAGCATGCAGATACTACAAATTGGTCATTTCAGGACTCCAGCAACATTCTGGTCCTCTTGAAAGTTGTAAACGGGTATCGGGCACTCCCAGTCCATTAGGTTCCTCAAAACAAATAAGGCCAGATTCCAGGACAAAAAGAATCTTCTTGCCATATTTGGATGTAACTCTGGTCTTAAGGTGAGCACTGTAATCCTTCCCCTTCCATTTCTGTTTTTATTTTGAGTGGGGACATGGGTTTTGCAGTTGCCAAATATTTAGTACGTACTTTTAAAGATAACCAGGAATCATGGACTCTACATTTCTAGGAACCTTGTGGGCATCTGTCTTTTTGTATACAGAGTTTGGAATCCACATCGACAGGGGAAATCAGGGCATCTTGCTGAAAATGAAAAGGAAATCCGATTCTAGAAGTTCTCATTAACCGGAATCTACAGGGCCTCCTGATAAGGTTTAATGAGCAATCTGAGTTTCTGGGTCCCTATATTTTTCAGAGCTACTTTCTCCGTTAATACACTAAATCAGTCATTACAGATGTACAGGAACTTTCTTGTCATCTTGTTAGTTGTAATCAAGGATCTGGCCCTACAAATCCTTTTGTGTTCTTGAAATATCTACCACCATAATCATGTTCCCCAAAATCAAAAGGCATATTGGTACAAAATCACTCGATTCAACTGACCTCAAACGACAGAAAATTCTTGTGGGCGGGCAGGTCAGAATTGGTTTGTTTGGTTTTGAAGGTTCCACATTTTAGAGAAGGTCTTGTGAAGAGGAACGAGGAATCTTAGATTCAAGTTCCCAAAGAACATTATTGGAGTCTTTCTCTTGATAATCAAACAACTGGAATTCTCGGTCACCAGGAACTGTCTCAGCATCTTGAAAAGTGACACGGGAACCTGGGAAAATGGAATCGTCATATACAGGAAACTACACGTCATCTTGTTTAGGAAGTATAAGGAATCTTGTACACATGAGTCCTAAATAACAAAAAGTACTTGCCCTCTTCCTAAGAGGTAACCACGAATCAGGTTTTGAAGTAGGATTCTGGGTAATGGGTGTCCTCACATACAGGAAACTTCACTGCCTATTGCTAAGTAATAATAAGGAAACTTCCTTACTCGTGTCCTCACCCAAAAAAAATCATGTCATCTTGCTATGGGCTAAACACGAATCAGAGTGTTTTTAGCATGAATCTGGAGAAATGGAGTCCTTATATACAGGCAACTATATGATCTTTTGCTACGAAAGAATAAGGAATCTGGGTTACACGAGTCCTCAATCCCAAAAATCTACAAGGCATCTTGGAATGGGCTAAAAAAATCAGAGTTTTGAAGCAGTATCTATGTAATGAGAATCCTAATATACAGGAAAATACACGGCCCCTTGCCAATGAAGAAAATGAATCGGGGTTATAGCAGTCATCAATCCAAACAATCAACAGGCCATCAGCTTTGGGTTAAACAAGAATCAGTGTTTAGAAGCTGCAACATAGAAATAGCAGTCCTCATATACAGAATCTACACGATCTCTTGCTGAGGAGAAATTAAAAACCTGTTTTACACGGTCCCTCCATCACAATATCTACATTACATCTTGTTAAGGGCTAAACAATAATCAGTGTTTGCAAACTGTGTACTGGGGAAAGGGAGTCCTCATATACAGGACATTACACGGCTCCTCACTAAGGAAGAATAAGGAATCTGTGATACACTAGTCCACAATCCGAATAATTCTCAGGGTGTCTTGCTACAGTATAAACAAGAATCAGGACTTAGAGCTCTTCTCATGTTTCAGAGATATATGGCTTTTGAGTATAATGAATCAGTCTTTTCAAGACTCCAGCAACATTCTGGTCCTCTTGAGAGTTGTAAACGGGTATCTAGTAGTACAAGTCCCTTAGGTTCCTCGGAACAAATAAGGCCAGATTTCTTGAACAAAAGTATCTTCTTGCCGTATTTGGATGTAACTCAAGTCTTAAGATGAACTTGGAAATCCTAAAATTTCTGATTGTATATTTATTTGGAGAGGGGACAAGGGTTTTGCAGTTGCCCAATAATGAGTACGAATTTTAAAATGTAACCAAGAATCAGGTATTCCACATCCCTAGGAAACATCTGGGCATCTGCATTTTTGTATACAGAATTTGGGAATCCACAGAGGGAAAATCAGGGCATCTTGCTGAGAACGGAAAGGGAATCCATTTCTTGGAGTTCTCAATCGCTTAAGTCTACAAGGTCTCTCGATAAGTTTTAATCAGGAATCTGGGCTTCTATGTCCCCACAATTTTAGTGTGTCTTTTGAAAAGGGAGCCAGGAATCTTGTGTTGCAATTCCACAAGAACTTTATGGGAGTCTTTCTCTTGATATCCAAACAACTGGAATTCTAGTTCACTACCAAATGCCTCGGCGTCTTGCTGAGAATGAAGCAGGAATTTCAGTAATGGGAGTCCTCATATACAGAACACTAGACCACCTGTTGCTACGGAAGAATAAGGAATCTTGGTTACATGAGTACATCATCCCAAAAATCTACAGAGCACCTGGCTAAGGGATAACCACCAATCAGGTTTTGGGAGTAGGAATCTGGATAATGGGAGTCCTCATATACAGGACACTGCACTGTCTATTGCTAAGGAAGAATGAGGATCTGTTTACACGTGGCCAAAATCCCCCAAAAAACATCAGGGTGCCTTGCTAAGGGCTAAATACGAATGTGGGTATTTGAAGCATAATCTGGGGAAATGAAATCTTCATATACAGGCATCTGCACGGACTTTTCCGAAGCAAGAATAAGGAATATGGCTGACATGTGTTCTCAATCCCCAAAAAATTACACGGCGTCTTCCAAAGGTCTAAACAAGCATCAGGGTATGACGCATGTATCTGCGAAAGGGAGTACTCATATATAGGCAACTGCACGGCTGTTGATAAAAATAAGGAATCTGGGTTATAAGAGTCCTCAGTACTGAAAATCTACATGGCATCTTGCTGACGGCTAAAGAAGAATGAGGGATTCCAGGCATGAATGTGGGTAATGGCAGTCATCATATACAGGAAACTACAAGGCATCTTGCTAAGAAAAAAGAAGAAACCTGTGTTCCATGGTTCCTCTATCTAAAAATCTACATGACGTCTTATTACGGGCAAAACAAGAATTAGGGTTTCAAAACAGGTATCTAGGGAAAGAGAGTCCTCTTTTACAGGACACTACACGGCCTCTGACTAAGGAAAAATAAAGAATCTTTGTTGTACGAGTCCTGAATCCAAAAAATTCCCAGGGTTTCTGCTATGGGACAAACAAGAAACAAGGTTTCGAGCTCCCCAAATGTTTCGGAGCAATTTAACATGCGGATATTGGGAATCAGTCATTTCAGGACTCTACCAATATTTCGATCCTCTGGAAAGTTGTAAACTGTTATCTGGTACTCCAAATCCGTTAGGTTCCTCGGAACAACTAAGCCCAGATTCCAGGACAAAATGAATCTTCTTGCCATAGTTGGATGTAACTCTCGTCTTAAGGTGAACCTTGTAATCTTTCCCCTTCTGTTTCTCGTTTTATTTTGAGAGGGGACAAGATTTTATCAGTTGCCGAATGTTTAGTACGTATTTTCAAAAGGTAACCAGGAATCATGTATTTCACATCCCTAGGAAACTGCTGGGCATCTGTCTTTTTGTATACAGAATTTGCAATCCACATCGACAGGGAAAATCATGGCATCTTCTTGAGAATGAAAAGGAATCCGGTTCTAGGAGTTCTCACCCGGAATCTACAGGGTCTCTTTATAAGGTTTAATTAGTAATCTGAGCTTCAGGGTCCATACATTTTTCTGAGCTACTTGTTCTGTGGATACACTAAATCTGTCATTACAGATCCACAGGAAATTTCTGGTCCTCTTTTTAGTTGTAATCAAGGATCTGGTCCTACAAATCCTTTGTGTCCTAGGAATATCTATGACCATAATCATGTTCCCCAGAACCAAAAGTCATATTGATACAAAATCCCTCGATTCAGGTGACCTCAAACTGCAGAATATTCTTGTGGGCGGGCAGGTCGGTATTGGGATGTTGGGTTTTGAAGATTCCATATTTTAGAGGGTCATGTGAAGGGGAACCAGGAATCTTGGATTCCAGTTCCCAAAGAACATTATGGGAGTCTTTTTCTTGATATACAAACAACTGGAATTCTTGGTCACCAGGAAATATCTCAGCATCCTGCAGTGAAGCGGGAACCCAGGTAATGGGAGTCGTCATATACAGGTAACTACACGTCATATTGCTTAGGAAGTATAAGGAAACTTGTTTACATGAGTCCTCAATCCCAAAAACTACAGTCCGTCTTCCTAAGAGGTAACCACGAATCACTTCACTGCCTATTGCTAAGTAAGAATAAGGAATCTTCCTTATTTGTGTCCTCAATCTCAAAAATACTTCAGGTCGTCTTGCTATGGGCTAAACACGAATCAGGGTGTTTTTAGCATGAATCTGGGGAAATAGAGTCCTTATATACAGGCAACTAGATGACCTTTTGTTAAGAAAGAATAAGGAATCTGGGATACACGAGTCCTCATTCCCAAAAATCTACAAGGCGTCTTGGAAAGGGCTAAAAAAGACTCAGAGTTTCGAAGCAGGATCTATGTAATGAGAGTCGTAATATACAGGAAAATACATGGACCTTTGCCAAGGAAGAAAAAGAATCGTCGTTATAGCAGTCCTCAATCCTAAATATTAACAGGCCATCTGCTGTGGGATAAACAAGAATCAGGGTATAGAAGCTGTAACATAGGTAATGGCAGTCCTCATATACAGAACCTCCACGATTTATTGCTATGGAGAAATAAGAAACTTGTTTTACACGGATCCTCCATCACAATATATACATGACCTCTTGCTAAGGGCCAAACAAGAATCAGGGTTTCCAAACAGGGTTCTGGGAAAGGGAGTCCTCATATACACGACATTGCACGGCCCGTCGCTAATGAAGAACACGGAATCTGTGATAAACTAGTCCCAAATCCGAAAAATTCTCAGGGTGTCTTGCTACGGGATAAAAAAGATTCAGGGCTTTGAGCTCATCTCATGTTTCAGAGGTATTTGGCTTGTGGGTATAGTGAATCAGTCTTTTCAGAACTCCAGCAACATTCTGGTCCTCTTGAGAGTTGTAAACGGGTATCTGGTACTACAAGTCCCTTAGGTTTCTCGGGACAACTAAGGCCAGATTCCTGGAAATAAGGTATCTTCTTGCCGTATTTGGTTGTAACCCTGGTCTTAAGATGAACTTGGTAATCGTAAAATTTCTGATTTTAGGGGCCAAGGGTTTTGCAGTTGCCAAATATTTAGTACGAATTATTAAAATGTAACCAGGAATCATGGATTCCACGTTCCTCGGAAACATCTGGGCATCTGCATTTTTTAATACAGAGTTTGGGAATCCACATAGACAGGAAAAATCAGGGCATCTTGCTGAGAACAGAAAGGGAATCCGGTTCTTGGAGTTCTCAATCTCCTAAATCTGCAAGGTCTCTTGATAAGGTTTAATCAGCTATCTGGTTTTGTATGTCGCCACATTTTTAGTGTGTCTTTTGAAAAGGGAGCCACGAATCTTGGATTCCTATTCCGCAAGAACTTTATGGGTGTCTTTCTCTTGATATCCAAGCAACTGGAATTCTAGGTCACCACGAAATGTCTCGTCGTCTTGCTGAGAATGAAGCAGGGATTTCAGTAATGGGAGTCCTCATATACAAAACACTGCACCACCTTTAGCTATGGAAGAATAAGGAATCTGGTTTACACCAGTCCTCCATTCCTAAAACCTACAGAGCATCTTGCTAAGGGATAACCACCAATCAGGTTTTGGGAGTAGGAATCTTGACAATGGGAGTCCTCATACACAGGAAACTGCACTGTCTATTTCTAAGGAAGAATAAGAAATATGGTCTATACGTGTCCTCAATCCCCAAAAAAACTTCAGGGTGTCTTGCTAAGGGCTAAATACGAATTTGTGTATTTGAAGCATAATCTGGGGAAATGAAATCCTCATATACAGGCATCTGCACGGACTTTTACTAAGAAAGAATAAGGAATCTGGTTGACATGTGTTCTCAATCCCCAAAAAAGTACACGGTGTCTTCCTAAGGTCTAAACAAGCATCAGGGTTTCGACGCATGTATCTGCGAAAGGGAGTACTAATATACAGGCAACTGCACGACTGTTGCTAAAAATAAGGAATCTGGGTTATATGAGTCCTCAGTCCTGAAAATCTTCGGGGCATTGTGCTCACGGCTAAAGAAGAATCAGGAATTCGAGGCATGAATGTGGGTAATAGCAGTCCTCATATACAGGAAACAATATGGCCTCTTCTAAAACAAAAAGAAGAAATCTGTTTTACACGGTTCCTCTATCAAAAAATCTACATGGTATCTTACAAAGGGCTAAACAAGAATCATTGTTTTGAAACAAGAAGCAAAATAAAGGGAGTCCTCACATACAGGACACTACACGGCCTACAACTGAGGACGAATAAATAATCATTGTTGTACGTGTCCTCAATCCAAAAAATTCCCAGGGTTTCTGCTATGGCATAAACAAGAAACAGGGCTTTGGTCTCCCTAATGTTTCGAAGCAATTTAGCATGCGGATATTATGAATCGGTCATTTCTGGACTCCAACAACATTCTGGTCCTCTTGAAAGTTGTAATCGGGTATCGGGCACTCCAAGTCCGTTAGGTTCCTCGGAATTATTAAGGCCAGATTTCAGGACAAAAGGAATCATATTGCCATATGTGGATGTAACGCCGGTCTTAACGTGAACCATGTAATCCTTCCCCTTCCGTTTCTCTTTTCATTTTGAGAGGGGACAAGGGTTTTGCAGTTGCCAAATATTTAGTAGGTATTTTTAAAGGTAAACAGGAATCATGGATTCTACGTTCCTAGGAAACTTCTGGGCATCCGTCTTTTTGTATACAGAGTTTGGAATCCACATCGACAGGGAAAATCAGGGCATCTTGCTGAGAACGAAAAGGAAATCCAGTCAAAGGAGTTCTCATTAACTGGAATCTAGAGGGCCTCTTCATAAAGTTTAATCAGCAATCTGGGCTTCTGGTTCCCTACATTTTTCAGAGCTACTTTATCTGTGGATACACTAAATCTGTCATTACAAATGCACAGGAACTTTCTTGTCATCATGTTAGTTGTAATCAAGGATCTGACCCTAAAAATTCTTTTGTGTCCTTGGAATATCTACGACCAAAATTGCGTTCCCCAGAATTAAAGGCATATTGGTACAAAATCCCTTGATTCAGTCTACCTCAAACTACAGAAAATTCTTGTGGGCTGGCAGGTCAGAATTGGGATGTTTGGGTTTGAGGATTCCACATTTTAGGGAAGGTCTGTGAAATGGAACCAGAAATCTTGGATTCCAGTTCCCAAAGAATATTATGGGAGTCTTTCTCTTGATATTCAAACAACTGAAATTCTCAGTCACCAGGAACTGTCTCGGCATCCTGCAGAGTGAAGCGGGAACCTGGGTAATGGCAGTCGTCATATACAGGAAACTACAAGTCATCTTGCTTAGGAAGTATAAGGAGTCTTGTTTACATGAGTCGTAAATCCCAAAAACTGCTTGCCGTCTTCCTAAGAGGTAACCACGAATCAGGTTTTTGAAGTAAGATTCAGGGTAATGGGAGTCCTCACATACAGGAATTTCACTGCCCTTTGCTAAGTAATAATAAGGAATCTTCTTTACTCGTGTCCTCACCCAAAAAAAACATCAGGTCATCTTTCTATGGGCTAAACAAGAATCAGCGTGTTTTTAGCATGAATCTGGGGAAATGGAGTCCTTATATACAGGCAACTATATGAGGTTTTGATACGAAAGAATAAGGAATCTCGGTTACACGAGACCTAAATCCCAAAAATCTACATGGCATCTTGGAAAGAGCTAAAAAAGAATCACAGTTTTGAAGCAGGATCTATGTAATGAGAGTCCTCATATACAGGAAAATTCACGGCCCTTTCCCAAGGAAGAAAAAGAATCGGGGTTATAGCAGTCCTCAGTCCTAAAAATCAACAGGCCATCTGCTGTGGGCTAAATAAGAATCAGGATTTAGAAGCTACAACATAGGTAATAGCAGTCCTCATATACAGAATCTACACGATCTCTTGCTATGGAGAAATAAGAAACCTGTTTTAAACGGTTCCTCCATCACAATATCTAAATGCATTTGCTAAGAGCTAAACAAGGATCAGTGTTTCCAACAGGGTTCTGGGGAAAGGGAGTCCTCATATACAGGACATTACATGGCTGCTCGCTAAGGAAGAATAAGGAATCTGTTATAAACTATTCCCCAATCCGAAAAATTCTCAGGGTGTCTTGCTATGGGATAAAAAAGAATCAGGGCTTTGAGCTGGTCTCATGTTTCAGAGATATTTGGCTTATGGGTATTATGAATCAGTCTTTTCAGGACTCCAGCAACATTCTGGCCTCTTGAGAGTTGTAAACGGGTATCTGGTATCTGGGCATCTGCATTTTGATACACAGTTTTGGAATCTCATGAACAGGGAAAATCAGGGCATCTTGCTGAGAACAAAAAGGGAATCCGGTTCTTGGAGTTCTCAATCCCCTAAATCTGCAAAGACTCTTGATTCGGTTTCATCAGCAATCTGGGCTTCTATGTCGCCAAATTGTTATAGTGTCTTTTGAAAAGGGACCAGGAATCTTGGGTTCCAATTCCTCAAGAACTTTATGGGAGTCTTTCTCTTGATATTCAAGCAACTGTAATTCTAGGTCACCATGAAATAGCTTGGAGTATTTCTGAGAATGAAGCAGGATTTTCAGTAATAGGAGTCCTTATATAGAGAACACTACAGGACCTGTTGGACGGAAGAACAAGAAATCTTGGATACTCGTGTCATCCATCCCAAAAACCTACAGTACGTCTTGCTAAGAGATAACCACCATTCAGGATTTGGGAGTAGGAATCTGGATAAGGGGAGTCCTCATATACAGGAAACTGCACTGTCTATTGCTAAAGGAGAATAAGTAATTTAGTTTACACGTGTCCTCAATCACAATATAAACTTCAGGGTGTCTTGCTAAGGGCTAAACAAGAATTTGTGTTTTTGAAGCATAAATAGGGAAATGAAATCCTCATATACAAGCAACTGCACTGACTTTTCCTAAGAAAGAATAAGGAATGTGGTTGATATGTTTCCTCAATCTCTAAAAAAGTATACGGCATCTTCCTAAGATCTAAAAAGAATCAAGCTTTCGTCGCATGTATCTGTGAACAGGAGTACTCATATACAGGCAACTGCACGGCTGTTGCTAAAAATAAGGACTCTTGGTTATATGAGTCCTCAGTCCTGAAAATCTACAGGGCATTTCACTGACCCCTAAAGAAGAATCAGGGATTCTAGGCATGAATGTGGGCAATAGCAATCCTCATATACAGGAAACTACATGGCCTCTTGCTAAGAAAACAGAAGAAATCTGTTTTCCACGGTTTCTCTATCAAAACATCTACATGGCGTCTTACTAAGGGCTAAACAAGAATCAGGGTTTCGAAACAGGTATCAAGGGAAAGAGAGTCCTTACATACAGGACACTACAGGGTCTCCAACTAATGACGAATAAAGAATCATTGTTGTACGCGTCCTCAATCCAAAAAAATCCCAGGTTGTCTGCTATGGGACAAACAAGAAACAGAACTTCAAGCTCCCCAATTGTTTCAGAGTAATTTAGCCTGCAGATATTATCAATCGGTCATTTCAGGGCTCCAGCAACATTCTGGTCCTCTTAAAAGTTGTCAACGGGTATTTGGCACTAAATTTCCGTTAGGATCCACAGAACAACTAAGGCCAGATTCAGGAACAAAAAGAATCATCTTGCCATATTTGGATGTACCTCTGGTATTAAGGTGAACCCTGTAATCCTTCCACTTCCATGTCTCTTTTTATTTTGAGTCAGGACAAGGTTTGTTCAGAGGCCAAATTTTAAGTAGACATTTTTATAGGTAAACAGGAATCACGGGATTCACGTGCCTAGGAAATTTCTGGGCATCTGTCTTTTGATATACTGAGTTTGGAAGCCACATCGACAGGAATAATCACGGCATGTTACTGAAAACGAAAAGGAAATGCGGTTCTAGGGGTTCTCAGTTTCCGGAGTCTACCGGGCCCCTTGATAAGGTTTAAGTAGCCATCTGGGCATCTGAGTCCGTACATTTTCAGAGCTACTTGCTCCATGGATACGCTAAGACTGTCATTACAGATCCTCAGGAACATTCTGGTACTCTTGTTAGTTGTAATCAAGGATCTGGCCCTACACATCCTTTTGTTTCCTAGGAACATCTACGACCATAATCTTATTCCTCAGATGGAAAAGTTATATTGGTACAAAATTGCTCGATTCAGGTGACCTAAATTACAGAAAATTCTTGTGGGTGGGCAGGTCGGAATTGGGATGTTGTGTTTGGAAATTTCCACATTTTGGGGAGTTCTTGTGAAGGGGAACCAAGAATCTTGAATTCCAGTTACCAAAGAACATTATGGACGTCTTTCTCTTGATATCAAAAACTGGAATTCTCGGTCACCAGGAACTGTCCCAGCATCCTACAGAATGAAACAGGAAGCTGGGTAATGGAGGTCGTCATATACAAGAAACTACATGTCGTATTGCTAAGAAAGTATAAGGAATCTTCCTTATATGAGTCCTCAATCCCAAAACTACAGGCCGTCTCCCTAAGAGGTAACAACGAATCAGGATTTTGAAGTAGGAATCTGGATAATGGGAGTCCTCACATACAAAAATCTTCACTGCCTATTGGTAAGTAAGAATAAGGAATCTGCGTTACTCGTGTCCTCAATCCCCAAAAACTTCAGGTCGTCTTGCTATGGGCTAAACACTAATCATGATGTTTTCAAGCAAGAACCTGGGAAATGGAGTACTTATTTACAGGCAACTACATGACCTTTTGCTAAGAAAGAATAAGGAATCTGGGTTACACGAGTTCTCCATCCCAAAAATCTACAGAGCATCTTGGAAAGAGTTAAAAAGTATTCAGAGTTTCAAAGCAGGATGTATCTAATGAGCGTCCTATTATACAGGAAAATAAACAGCCTAAATCTACAAGGTCTCTTTATAAGGTTTAATCAGCAATATCGGCTTTTATAACGCCACATTTTTAGTGTGTCTTTTGAAAAGGGACCAGGAATCTTGGGTTCCAATTCCTCAAGAACTTTATGGAAGTCTTTCTCTTGATATCCAAGCAACTGGAATTCTAGGTCACCAGGAAATATCTTGGCGTATTGCGGAGAATGAAACATGAATTCCAGTAAAGGGAGTCCTCATATCCAGAACACTACATGACCTGTTGCTACAGAAGAAAAAGTAATCTTGCTTACACGAGTCCTCCATCACCAAAAACCTACAGAGTGTCTTGCTAAGAGGTAACAAATATTCAGGTTTTGGGATTAGGAATCTGGATAATGGCAGTCCTCATAGACAGGAAACTTCCCTGTCTATTGCTAAAGGATAATAAGGAATCTGGTTTACACGTGTCCTCCATCCCCAAAAAAACTTCAGGGTGTCTTGCTAAGGACTAAATACAAATATGGGTTTTTGAAGCAAAACCTAGGGAAATGAAATCCTCATATACAGGCAACTGCAATGACTTTTCCTAAGAAAGAATAAGGAATCTGGGTGACATGTTTTCTCAACACCCAAAAAAGTACACGGCTTCTTCCTAAGATCTAAAGAAGAATCAAGCTTCTGAAGCATGTATCTGTGAACAGGAGTACTCATATACAGGCAACTGCATGACTGTTGCTAAATATAAGGAATCTGTGTTTTACGAGTCCTCAGTCCTGAAAATCTACAGGGCATCTTGCTAACGGCTAAAGAATAATCAGGGATTCGAGGCATGAATGTGGGTAATAGAAATCCTCATATGCAGGAAACTACATGGCCTCTTGCTAATAAAAGAGAAGAAATCTCTATTCCATGGTTCTTCTATCAAAAAATCTACATGGCGTCTTACTAAGGGCTAAACAAGAATCAGGGTTTCGAAACAGGAATCTAGGGAAAGAGAGTCCTCACATACAGGAATCTACGTGGCCTCCAAACAAGTACAAATATATAATCTTTGTTGTATGCGTCCCCAATTCAAAAAATTTCTAAGGTGGCTGCTATGGGACAAACAAGAAACAGAGTTTCGAGCTCCCTAAATGTTTTGGAGCAATTTAGCATGCGGATATTATGAATCGGTCATTTCAGGACTCCAGCAACATTCTGGTCCTCTTAAAAGTTGTAAACGAGTATTGGTCACTACAAGTCCGTTAGGATCCTCATAACAACTAAGGCCAGATTCCAGGACAAAAAGAATCTTCTTGCCATATTTTGATGTACCTCTGGTATCAAGGTGAACCCCGTAATCCTTCTCCTTCCGTGTCTCTTTTTATTTTGAGACAGGACAAGCGTTTTGCAGTGGCCAAAGGTTTAGTAAGTATTTTTAAAGGTAAACAGGAATCATGGAATCCACGTCCCTAGGAAATTTTTGGGCATCTGTCTTTTGATATACTGAGTTTGGAATTCACATCGACAGGAAAAATCAGGGCATCTTACTGAGAATGAAAAGGAAAACCTGTTCTAGGAGTTCTCATTTTCCGGAATATACAGGGCCCATTGATAAGATTTTATCAGCAATCTGGGCATCTGGGTCCGTACATTTTCAGAACTATTTGCTCCATGGATATGCTAAGTCTGTCATTACAGATCCTCAGGCACATTCTGGTCCTCTTGTTAGATGTAATCAAGGATCTGGCCATACAAATCCTTTTGTTTCCAAGGAACATCTGCGACCATAATCTTATTCCCCAGAATCAAAAGTTATAATGGTACAAAATTCCTCGATTCAGGTGACCTCAAAGTACAGAAAATGCTTGTGGGCAGCCAGGTCGGAATTGGGATGGTGGTTTTGGAAGATTCTACATTTTGGGGATGTCTTGTGAAGGGGAACGTTAGAATCTTGGATTCCAGTTCCCAAAGAACATTATGGACGTCTTTCTCTTGATATTCAAAAAACTGGAATTTTCAGTCACCTGGAACAGTCCCGGCATCCTGCAGAATGAAGCAGAAAGCTGGGTAAGGTAGGTCGTCATATACAGGAAACTATACGTCATATTGCTACGGAAGTATAAGGAATCTTCCTTATTTGAGTCCTCAATCCCAAAAAATACAGGCCGTATTCCTAAGAGGTAACCACGAATCAGGTTTGAAAGTATGAATCTCGGTAATGGGAGTCCTCACATACAGGAAACATCACTGCCTATTGCTAAGTAAGAATAAGGAAACTGCGTTACTCGTGTCATCAATCTCAAAAAAATTCAGGTCATCTTGCTATGGGCTAAAGCCGAATCATGGTGTTTTCGAGCATGAAACTGGGAAATGGACTACTTATTTACAGGCAACTACATGACCTTTTGCTAAGAAAGAATAAAGAATCTGGGTTACACGAGTCCTCAATCCCAAAAATGAACAGAGCATCTTGGAATGTGCGAAAAAGAACCAGAGTTTCGAAGCAGGATGTATCTAACGAGAGTCCTAATATACAGGAAAATACACAGCCCCTTGCGAAGGAACAAAAGGAATCTGGGTTATAGCAGTCCTCACTCCTAGTAATCAACTGGCCATCTCCTGTGGTATAAACAAGAATCAGGGTTTAGAAGCAGGAACATAGGTAATAGCAGTCCTCATATGCAGAAACTACATGATCTCTAGCTAAGGAGAATTAAGAAACCTCTTTAACATGGTTCCTCCATCCCAATATCTACATGACATCTTGATAATGGCAAAACAAGAATCAGGGTTTCCTAATAGGATTCTGGGGAAAGGGAGTCCCAATATACAGGACATTACAGGACCCCTCACTAAATAAGAATAAGGAATCTGTGATACACTAGTCCACAATCTGAAAAATTCTCAGTGTGTCTTGCTGTGGTATAATCAAGAATCAAGGCTTCGAGCTCCTCTAATGTTTCAGAGATATTTGTCTTGTGAGTATTATGAATCAGTCATTTCAGGACTTCAGCAACATTCTGGTCCTCTTCAGAGTTGTAATCGGGTATCGGGTTGTAAAAATCCCTTAAGTTCCTCAGGACAATAGGACAGATTCCCTGAAAAAAAGTATCATCTTGCTGTATTTGGATGTAACTTTGGTCTTAAAATGAACTCGGTAATCCTTAAATTTCCCTTTGTACTTTATTTGGAGAGGTGCTGAGGGTTTTGCAGTTGACAAATATTTAGTACGAATTATTAAAATGTAACCAGGATTCATGAATTCCACGTCCCTAAAAAACATCTGTGCATCTGCCTTTTGTACACAGAGTTTTGGAATCCACATGACTAGGAAAAACCAGGGCATCTGGCTGAGAATTGAAAGGGAATCCGGTTCTTGGAGTTCTCAATCACCTAAATCTACAAAGTCTCTTGATAAGGTTTAATCAGCAATCTGGGCTGCTGTGTCACCA